>NW_027658801.1:313540-326040 GCF_041902795.1 Electrophorus electricus | reverse complement strand
GCATGACTGTGTTTGACCTCTTGGGCCTGGAAGTCTGGTAGTAGTAGTATGATTTAAAGGCACAAAGTGATTGAAGTGTGCCCAGGCCCAGAGCTACTTTGCTGGGCATGAATGTGTTTGACCTCTTGGGCCTGGAAGTCTGGTGGTAGTAGTAGTATGATTTAAAGGTACAAAGTGAATGAAGTGTGCCCAGGCCCAGAGCTACTTTGCTGGGCATGACTGTGTTTGACCTCTTGGGCCTGGAAGTCTGGTGGTAGTAGTAGTATGATTTAAAGGCACAAAGTGATTGAAGTGTGCCCAGGCCCAGAGCTACTTTGCTGGGCATGACTGTGTTTGACCTCTTGGGCCTGGAAGTCTGGTAGTAGTAGTATGATTTAAAGGTACAAAGTGAATGAAGTGTGCCCAGGCCCAGAGCTACTTTGCTGGGCATGACTGTGTTTGACGTCTTGGGCCTGGAAGTCTGGTAGTAGTAGTATGATTTAAAGGTACAAAGTGAATGAAGTGTGCCCAGGCCCAGAGCTACTTTGCTGGGCATGACTGTGTTTGACCTCTTGGCTCTGGAAGTCTATTTCTAGGCTTATATAAAGGGTCAAACATCTTGAAGTGTGCCCAGGCCCAGAGCTACTTTGCTGGGCATGACTGTGTTTGACCTCTTGGGTCTGGAAGTCTGGTAGTAGTAGTAGTATGATTTAAAGGCACAAAGTGATTGAAGTGTGCCCAGGCCCAGAGCTACTTTGCTGTGCATGACTGTGTTTGACCTCTTGGCTCTGGAAGTCTATTTCTAGGCTTATATAAAGGGTCAAACTTCTTGAAGTGTGCCCAGGCCCAGAGCTACTTTGCTGGGCATGACTGTGTTTCACCTCTTGGGCCTGGAAGTCTGGTAGTAGTAGTATGATTTAAAGGCACAAAGTGATTGAAGTGTGCCCAGGCCCAGAGCTACTTTGCTGGGCATGAATGTGTTTGACCTCTTGGGCCTGGAAGTCTGGTGGTAGTAGTAGTATGATTTAAAGGTACAAAGTGAATGAAGTGTGCCCAGGCCCAGAGCTACTTTGCTGTGCATGACTGTGTTTGAACTCTTGGGCCTGGAAGTCTATTTCTAGGCTTATATAAAGGGTCAAACATCTTGAAGTGTGCCCAGGCCCAGAGCTACTTTGCTGGGCATGACTGTGGTTGACCTCTTGGCCCTGGAAGTCTGGTGGTAGTAGTAGTATGATTTAAAGGCACAAAGTGAATGAAGTGTGCCCAGGCCCAGAGCTACTTTGCTGGGCATGAATGTGTTTGAACTCTTGGGCCTGGAAGTCTGGTAGTAGTAGTATGATTTAAAGGCACAAAGTGAATGAAGTGTGCCCAGGCCCAGAGCTACTTTGCTGTGCATGACTGTGTTTGACCTCTTGGCTCTGGAAGTCTATTTCTAGGCTTATATAAAGGGTCAAACTTCTTGAAGTGTGCCCAGGCCCAGAGCTACTTTGCTGTGTATGACTGTGTGACCTCTTGGCCCTGGAATTCTGGTGGTAGTAGTAGTAGTATGATTTAAAGGCACAAAGTGAATGAAGTGTGCCCAGGCCCAGAGCTACTTTGCTGGGCATGACTGTGTTTGACGTCTTGGGCCTGGAAGTCTGGTAGTAGTAGTAGTAGTAGTAGTAGTAGTAGTAGTAGTAGTATGATTTAAAGGTACAAAGTGAATGAAGTGTGCCCAGGCCCAGAGCTACTTTGCTGGGCATGACTGTGTTTGACCTCTTGGGCCTGGAAGTCTATTTCTAGGCTTATATAAAGGGTCAAACTTCTTGAAGTGTGCCCAGGCCCAGAGCTACTTTGCTGGGCATGACTGTGTTTGACCTCTTGGGTCTGGAAGTCTGGTAGTAGTAGTAGTAGTATGATTTAAAGGCACAAAGTGATTGAAGTGTGCCCAGGCCCAGAGCTACTTTGCTGTGCATGACTGTGTTTGACCTCTTGGCTCTGGAAGTCTATTTCTAGGCTTATATAAAGGGTCAAACTTCTTGAAGTGTGCCCAGGCCCAGAGCTACTTTGCTGTGTATGACTGTGTGACCTCTTGGCCCTGGAATTCTGGTGGTAGTAGTAGTATGATTTAAAGGCACAAAGTGAATGAAGTGTGCCCAGGCCCAGAGCTACTTTGCTGGGCATGACTGTGTTTGACCTCTTGGGCCTGGAAGTCTGGTAGTAGTAGTATGATTTAAAGGCACAAAGTGATTGAAGTGTGCCCAGGCCCAGAGCTACTTTGCTGGGCATGAATGTGTTTGAACTCTTGGGCCTGGAAGTCTGGTAGTAGTAGTATGATTTAAAGGTACAAAGTGAATGAAGTGAGCCCAGGCCCAGAGCTACTTTGCTGTGCATGACTGTGTTTGACCTCTTGGGCCTGGAAGTCTATTTCTAGGCTTATATAAATGGTCAAACTTCTTGAAGTGTGCCCAGGCCCAGAGCTACTTTGCTGTGCATGACTGTGTGACCTCTTGGCCCTGGAAGTCTGGTGGTAGTAGTAGTATGATTTAAAGGCACAAAGTGATTGAAGTGTGCCCAGGCCCAGAGCTACTTTGCTGGGCATGACTGTGTTTGACCTCTTGGGCCTGGAAGTCTGGTAGTAGTAGTAGTAGTAGTAGTAGTAGTATGATTTAAAGGTACAAAGTGAATGAAGTGTGCCCAGGCCCAGAGCTACTTTGCTGGGCATGACTGTGTTTGACCTCTTGGGCCTGGAAGTCTATTTCTAGGCTTATATAAAGGGTCAAACTTCTTGAAGTGTGCCCAGGCCCAGAGCTACTTTGCTGGGCATGACTGTGTTTGACCTCTGGGGCCTGGAAGTCTGGTAGTAGTAGTATGATTTAAAGGCACAAAGTGATTGAAGTGTGCCCAGGCCCAGAGCTACTTTGCTGGGCATGAATGTGTTTGAACTCTTGGGCCTGGAAGTCTATTTCTAGGCTTATATAAAGGGTCAAACTTCTTGAAGTGTGCCCAGGCCCAGAGCTACTTTGCTGGGCATGACTGTGTTTGACCTCTTGGGTCTGGAAGTCTGGTAGTAGTAGTAGTATGATTTAAAGGCACAAAGTGATTGAAGTGTGCCCAGGCCCAGAGCTACTTTGCTGGGCATGACTGTGTTTGACCTCTTGGCTCTGGAAGTCTATTTCTAGGCTTATATAAAGGGTCAAACATCTTGAAGTGTGCCCAGGCCCAGAGCTACTTTGCTGGGCATGAATGTGTTTGAACTCTTGGGCCTGGAAGTCTGGTGGTAGTAGTAGTATGATTTAAAGGCACAAAGTGATTGAAGTGTGCCCAGGCCCAGAGCTACTTTGCTGTGCATGACTGTGGTTGACCTCTTGGCCCTGGAAGTCTATTTCTAGGCTTATATAAAGGGTCAAACTTCTTGAAGTGTGCCCAGGCCCAGAGCTACTTTGCTGTGTATGACTGTGTGACCTCTTGGCCCTGGAATTCTGGTGGTAGTAGTAGTATGATTTAAAGGCACAAAGTGAATGAAGTGTGCCCAGGCCCAGAGCTACTTTGCTGGGCATGACTGTGTTTGACCTCTTGGGCCTGGAAGTCTGGTAGTAGTAGTATGATTTAAAGGCACAAAGTGATTGAAGTGTGCCCAGGCCCAGAGCTACTTTGCTGGGCATGAATGTGTTTGACCTCTTGGGCCTGGAAGTCTGGTGGTAGTAGTAGTATGATTTAAAGGTACAAAGTGAATGAAGTGTGCCCAGGCCCAGAGCTACTTTGCTGGGCATGACTGTGTTTGACCTCTTGGGCCTGGAAGTCTGGTGGTAGTAGTAGTATGATTTAAAGGTACAAAGTGAATGAAGTGTGCCCAGGCCCAGAGCCAGGCCTGGGCAGCAGGGGGCGCTCCTGGCCATGCCCAGCGAGTTTCGTGCGAATCGGACCTGGTCCGGAAGAGATACGAAGGGAAAACTCATTACTCGTCGGGGTGGCACATCCAGGCTCTCGACCCTCCCAAAGCGTCCGACCAGGGTGCACCCTGCCGGGCATGGTTAGCCGCCAGCCCCCTTCCTGGAGGTCTGGTTGGCACGGGGTTTTGATTTTTCGGTTTCATATCTCTGGGCTCCTTGGGAGCAGAAAGTCGGTTGAGGGCCCTTTGGAAAGAGCCGGGGCTGCCGTTTAACGCTGTCCAAGCGGCAGGCGAAGCGCACCCACCGTTTTTACGCTATGATTTTTTAAAACCGCCGGGGCGGCAAACACAGGGCCGGTCGGGTTTGAAGACGAATATCTCTTCGGCCCTTGGGAGGAGAGAAGCAGCGCGGGTCACCTTTGAACGCGCTCGCTGCCAGGAACGTCTGGCGTAAAAGTTTCGTGGGAATCGGACGTTCCTAGGCTGAGAAGCGAGCGCCCGCCCTCGGGCGGTCGGGGGCCCCTTTCTCATTCCCCGTCTGGGCTAAAAATACGAGGTCAGACCCGATGGACTCGGGAGACTGGAGAGTACCAGGGAGACCCTGGAAGCAGGCGACCCGACCCACGCTTCGCTGTCTCCTCGGCCCTCGGGAGTAGAAGCGCGGGGACGGTGGCGTGGGCAGCAGGGGGCGCTCCTGGCCATGCCCAGCGAGTTTCGTGCGAATCGGACCTGGTCCGGAAGAGATACGAAGGGAAAACTCATTACTCGTCGGGGTGGCACATCCAGGCTCTCGACCCTCCCAAAGCGTCCGACCAGGGTGCACCCTGCCGGGCATGGTTAGCCGCCAGCCCCCTTCCTGGAGGTCTGGTTGGCACGGGGTTTTGATTTTTCGGTTTCATATCTCTGGGCTCCTTGGGAGCAGAAAGTCGGTTGAGGGCCCTTTGGAAAGAGCCGGGGCTGCCGTTTAACGCTGTCCAAGCGGCAGGCGAAGCGCACCCACCGTTTTTACGCTATGATTTTTTAAAACCGCCGGGGCGGCAAACACAGGGCCGGTCGGGTTTGAAGACGAATATCTCTTCGGCCCTTGGGAGGAGAGAAGCAGCGCGGGTCACCTTTGAACGCGCTCGCTGCCAGGAACGTCTGGCGTAAAAGTTTCGTGGGAATCGGACGTTCCTAGGCTGAGAAGCGAGCGCCCGCCCTCGGGCGGTCGGGGGCCCCTTTCTCATTCCCCGTCTGGGCTAAAAATACGAGGTCGGACCCGATGGACTCGGGAGACTGGAGAGTACCAGGGAGACCCTGGAAGCAGGCGACCCGACCCACGCTTCGCTGTCTCCTCGGCCCTCGGGAGTAGAAGCGCGGGGACGGTGGCGTGGGCAGCAGGGGGCGCTCCTGGCCATGCCCAGCGAGTTTCGTGCGAATCGGACCTGGTCCGGAAGAGATACGAAGGGAAAACTCATTACTCGTCGGGGTGGCACATCCAGGCTCTCGACCCTCCCAAAGCGTCCGACCAGGGTGCACCCTGCCGGGCATGGTTAGCCGCCAGCCCCCTTCCTGGAGGTCTGGTTGGCACGGGGTTTTGATTTTTCGGTTTCATATCTCTGGGCTCCTTGGGAGCAGAAAGTCGGTTGAGGGCCCTTTGGAAAGAGCCGGGGCTGCCGTTTAACGCTGTCCAAGCGGCAGGCGAAGCGCACCCACCGTTTTTACGCTATGATTTTTTAAAACCGCCGGGGCGGCAAACACAGGGCCGGTCGGGTTTGAAGACGAATATCTCTTCGGCCCTTGGGAGGAGAGAAGCAGCGCGGGTCACCTTTGAACGCGCTCGCTGCCAGGAACGTCTGGCGTAAAAGTTTCGTGGGAATCGGACGTTCCTAGGCTGAGAAGCGAGCGCCCGCCCTCGGGCGGTCGGGGGCCCCTTTCTCATTCCCCGTCTGGGCTAAAAATACGAGGTCGGACCCGATGGACTCGGGAGACTGGAGAGTACCAGGGAGACCCTGGAAGCAGGCGACCCGACCCACGCTTCGCTGTCTCCTCGGCCCTCGGGAGTAGAAGCGCGGGGACGGTGGCGTGGGCAGCAGGGGGCGCTCCTGGCCATGCCCAGCGAGTTTCGTGCGAATCGGACCTGGTCCGGAAGAGATACGAAGGGAAAACTCATTACTCGTCGGGGTGGCACATCCAGGCTCTCGACCCTCCCAAAGCGTCCGACCAGGGTGCACCCTGCCGGGCATGGTTAGCCGCCAGCCCCCTTCCTGGAGGTCTGGTTGGCACGGGGTTTTGATTTTTCGGTTTCATATCTCTGGGCTCCTTGGGAGCAGAAAGTCGGTTGAGGGCCCTTTGGAAAGAGCCGGGGCTGCCGTTTAACGCTGTCCAAGCGGCAGGCGAAGCGCACCCACCCTTTTTACGCTATGATTTTTTAAAACCGCCGGGGCGGCAAACACAGGGCCGGTCGGGTTTGAAGACGAATATCTCTTCGGCCCTTGGGAGGAGAGAAGCAGCGCGGGTCACCTTTGAACGCGCTCGCTGCCAGGAACGTCTGGCGTAAAAGTTTCGTGGGAATCGGACGTTCCTAGGCTGAGAAGCGAGCGCCCGCCCTCGGGCGGTCGGGGGCCCCTTTCTCATTCCCCGTCTGGGCTAAAAATACGAGGTCGGACCCGATGGACTCGGGAGACTGGAGAGTACCAGGGAGACCCTGGAAGCAGGCGACCCGACCCACGCTTCGCTGTCTCCTCGGCCCTCGGGAGTAGAAGCGCGGGGACGGTGGCGTGGGCAGCAGGGGGCGCTCCTGGCCATGCCCAGCGAGTTTCGTGCGAATCGGACCTGGTCCGGAAGAGATACGAAGGGAAAACTCATTACTCGTCGGGGTGGCACATCCAGGCTCTCGACCCTCCCAAAGCGTCCGACCAGGGTGCACCCTGCCGGGCATGGTTAGCCGCCAGCCCCCTTCCTGGAGGTCTGGTTGGCACGGGGTTTTGATTTATCGGTTTCATATCTCTGGGCTCCTTGGGAGCAGAAAGTCGGTTGAGGGCCCTTTGGAAAGAGCCGGGGCTGCCGTTTAACGCTGTCCAAGCGGCAGGCGAAGCGCACCCACCGTTTTTACGCTATGATTTTTTAAAACCGCCGGGGCGGCAAACACAGGGCCGGTCGGGTTTGAAGACGAATATCTCTTCGGCCCTTGGGAGGAGAGAAGCAGCGCGGGTCACCTTTGAACGCGCTCGCTGCCAGGAACGTCTGGCGTAAAAGTTTCGTGGGAATCGGACGTTCCTAGGCTGAGAAGCGAGCGCCCGCCCTCGGGCGGTCGGGGGCCCCTTTCTCATTCCCCGTCTGGGCTAAAAATACGAGGTCGGACCCGATGGACTCGGGAGACTGGAGAGTACCAGGGAGACCCTGGAAGCAGGCGACCCGACCCACGCTTCGCTGTCTCCTCGGCCCTCGGGAGTAGAAGCGCGGGGACGGTGGCGTGGGCAGCAGGGGGCGCTCCTGGCCATGCCCAGCGAGTTTCGTGCGAATCGGACCTGGTCCGGAAGAGATACGAAGGGAAAACTCATTACTCGTCGGGGTGGCACATCCAGGCTCTCGACCCTCCCAAAGCGTCCGACCAGGGTGCACCCTGCCGGGCATGGTTAGCCGCCAGCCCCCTTCCTGGAGGTCTGGTTGGCACGGGGTTTTGATTTATCGGTTTCATATCTCTGGGCTCCTTGGGAGCAGAAAGTCGGTTGAGGGCCCTTTGGAAAGAGCCGGGGCTGCCGTTTAACGCTGTCCAAGCGGCAGGCGAAGCGCACCCACCGTTTTTACGCTATGATTTTTTAAAACCGCCGGGGCGGCAAACACAGGGCCGGTCGGGTTTGAAGACGAATATCTCTTCGGCCCTTGGGAGGAGAGAAGCAGCGCGGGTCACCTTTGAACGCGCTCGCTGCCAGGAACGTCTGGCGTAAAAGTTTCGTGGGAATCGGACGTTCCTAGGCTGAGAAGCGAGCGCCCGCCCTCGGGCGGTCGGGGGCCCCTTTCTCATTCCCCGTCTGGGCTAAAAATACGAGGTCGGACCCGATGGACTCGGGAGACTGGAGAGTACCAGGGAGACCCTGGAAGCAGGCGACCCGACCCACGCTTCGCTGTCTCCTCGGCCCTCGGGAGTAGAAGCGCGGGGACGGTGGCGTGGGCAGCAGGGGGCGCTCCTGGCCATGCCCAGCGAGTTTCGTGCGAATCGGACCTGGTCCGGAAGAGATACGAAGGGAAAACTCATTACTCGTCGGGGTGGCACATCCAGGCTCTCGACCCTCCCAAAGCGTCCGACCAGGGTGCACCCTGCCGGGCATGGTTAGCCGCCAGCCCCCTTCCTGGAGGTCTGGTTGGCACGGGGTTTTGATTTATCGGTTTCATATCTCTGGGCTCCTTGGGAGCAGAAAGTCGGTTGAGGGCCCTTTGGAAAGAGCCGGGGCTGCCGTTTAACGCTGTCCAAGCGGCAGGCGAAGCGCACCCACCGTTTTTACGCTATGATTTTTTAAAACCGCCGGGGCGGCAAACACAGGGCCGGTCGGGTTTGAAGACGAATATCTCTTCGGCCCTTGGGAGGAGAGAAGCAGCGCGGGTCACCTTTGAACGCGCTCGCTGCCAGGAACGTCTGGCGTAAAAGTTTCGTGGGAATCGGACGTTCCTAGGCTGAGAAGCGAGCGCCCGCCCTCGGGCGGTCGGGGGCCCCTTTCTCATTCCCCGTCTGGGCTAAAAATACGAGGTCGGACCCGATGGACTCGGGAGACTGGAGAGTACCAGGGAGACCCTGGAAGCAGGCGACCCGACCCACGCTTCGCTGTCTCCTCGGCCCTCGGGAGTAGAAGCGCGGGGACGGTGGCGTGGGCAGCAGGGGGCGCTCCTGGCCATGCCCAGCGAGTTTCGTGCGAATCGGACCTGGTCCGGAAGAGATACGAAGGGAAAACTCATTACTCGTCGGGGTGGCACATCCAGGCTCTCGACCCTCCCGAAGTGTCCGACCAGGGTGCACCCTGCCGGGCTAAGAGAACAGCCAGGTGAACCCTGGAGGTTCCGAACTCCAGACCCCTGGACCCGACGGCTCAGTCCGCCTCAGGTGCACTACAGAGGTCCTCGGGCTGTCCCTGAGTGCATTAAAACGGAAATCAGAATTACTCCCCCGGGTGGCACTTCCAGGCTCTCGACCCTCCCAAAGTGTCCGACCAGGGTGCACCCTGCTGGGCATGGTTAGCCGCCAGCCCCCTTCCTGGAGGTCTGGTTGGCACGGGGTTTTGCAAATAGGTCCCGTCGGGTATATGGGAGAGCAAAGAGAATCAATGGGGTCCAAGCACTAAATTCATCCAGTGGCGTTCTCTGGAAGCCCAAGGGGAGTCCGAGGGGTGTTCGGCCGGCAAGGGGAGCTCTCCCTCGGACACATGATCAAACGCCTGTCCCCTACCGGAAAGTGGTGTGCTCTGGATGCCCCCCCCCCCCCCCCATCCCCCGAGGGGGGTGCTTATCCCGCGAGGGGAGCCCTCCTCGGGTTAAGTGAACCATCATGCCGATTCCCCTATGGAAGTGGGCACATCCAGGCACACAGTCTGCTTTGCTCTCCCCGACCCGAGTGCGTCTGTTGGGCTGAGTGTACGCCCAGGCAACTGGATCCAATGGCTCAGTCCGCCGCAGCGTGCTTCGACGATGGGTCGTACAGCCATGCCACCAGGGTGGGCGTGTTTGTAAATGTACCAGTGGATTCTCGTCGGCCTGCCACATCCATGGTATCGACCCACCAGGCCTGTCCGACCAGGGGTTGACCCTGGACGGGCACGGTCTGTGGTTTGGCCCTTGTCCTAGATGAAATCGGGCACGGGGTTTTCTGGCCAGGTACCATCGGGTTACTGGGAGAGCGGCTTCGGTCTCCAGGTGAGACCAATGGTGAAGCAGCACGAGGCAATGGAGAGCATGCAAAGCGATGGGGAAGCCATGCACGGCAATGGCCACGAAAAAAAAAAAAAAATCACCACGGAAGGAACGTGAAGAACAAGGAGGAGTGTAGTGACACTGCCCAAAGCTGCCCGGTGTTGCAGGGGTCTATTGGTGTGTTGCTTCCTTGTTTGGTAGAGTGGAGTACCAGACCCGCCAGGGGTAGGCAAACCATTCCCCCTACGGTAAGTGAGGAGCCAGCCATTTGACGAGCGGGTGTCCACGTGTACGGGTGCGAGCGCTATCCCCCCACACGGGGTTAGGCCACGGCCTTAGGTGGACGTCTGCCGACCAGCCCCGGCTGATCCAGAACTTCTGATGTGGAGAGCGGTTTTGACAGATCCTCCCTGGTTCTAGCGGGTCAAGCCTCTGATGGGGGGTGGGGGTTATTTGTAACCCATCCCAGAACTCTCTGGGGGAGACTCAGACGGCCAGTCTGTCTACTCAGTTGTCCTATACTGGTGTCTGTGGTTTGGGAGGAAGGGAGTGCCCTGCTTTGTTGGCCTCCTCTTCAAAACTACCTGGGCCCACGAATCACTCTTCTTGGTTACATCACGAAACGTAGGTTGAGCGAGGCTAGGGGGGAGGGAATTCGACGAGGTCTTTCCCTTGTCCCCCCACCAGCGGCCCACGAAAATCAAAACGGCGTGAAGAGAGGGAACGCCGAAAGCACCTGGAGTCGGCCGTCCGCACCTCCGGAGGAGGTGGACGGGGTACGGTGCGGGCATGACCGGATGGGACAGCTTTGCATCAAGGTGAGAGGTCGGCGTCCGAAGGCCAGAGGGCGGTGCGCGAGCACGTTTACACTGGCCGCGGAAGCTGTCCTGGGTAGCCCTGTATGGCGTCTGGACCTGACGGCGCACGCACTTACAACCCGCTGCTTCCTAGCCCCCGGAAGGGGAGGCGGATGTCACTCGTGGTTCATCCCAGACCACGGTGCAAACTACCTGGTTGATCCTGCCAGTAACATATGCTTGTCTCAAAGATTAAGCCATGCAGGTCTAAGTGCACACGGCCGGTACAGTGAAACTGCGAATGGCTCATTAAATCAGTTATGGTTCCTTTGATCGCTCCACACGTTACTCGGATAACTGTGGTAATTCTAGAGCTAATACATGCAAACGAGCGCTGACCCTTCGGGGGATGCGTGCATTTATCAGACCCAAAACCCATCCGGGGGGCTCGGGCCCCCCGGCCGCTTTGGTGACTCTAGATAACCTCGGGCCGATCGCGCGCCCTCCGCGGCGGCGACGTCTCATTCGAATGTCTGCCCTATCAACTTTCGATGGTACCATAGTCGGCTACCATGGTGACCACGGGTAACGGGGAATCAGGGTTCGATTCCGGAGAGGGAGCCTGAGAAACGGCTACCACATCCAAGGAAGGCAGCAGGCGCGCAAATTACCCATTCCCGACACGGGGAGGTAGTGACGAAAAATAACGATACAGGTCTCTTTCGAGGCCCTGTAATCGGAATGAGCGTATCCTAAACCCATGGGTGAGGACCCATTGGAGGGCAAGTCTGGTGCCAGCAGCCGCGGTAATTCCAGCTCCAATAGCGTATATTAAAGTTGCTGCAGTTAAAAAGCTCGTAGTTGGATGTCGGGAGTGGGCTGGCGGTCCGCCGCGAGGCGTGCCACCGCCTGTCTCAGACCCTGTCTCCCGGTGCCCCCCGGATGCCCTTGGCTGGGTGTCCGGACGGGGCTCGGAGCGTTTACTTTGAAAAAATTAGAGTGTTCAAAGCGGGCCCGCTTCTCGCCTGAATACCTGAGCTAGGAATAATGGAATAGGACTCCGGTTCTATTTTGTGGGTTTCCTGAACCAGGGCCATGATTAAGAGGGACGGCCGGGGGCATTCGTATTGCGCCGCTAGAGGTGAAATTCTTGGACCGGCGCAAGACGGACGAAAGCGAAAGCATTTGCCAAGAATGTTTTCATTAATCAAGAACGAAAGTCGGAGGTTCGAAGACGATCAGATACCGTCGTAGTTCCGACCGTAAACTATGCCGACCCGCGATCCGGCGGCGTTATTCCCATGACCCGCCGGGCAGCGTGAGGGAAACCACGAGTCTGTGGGTTCCGGGGGGAGTATGGTTGCAAAGCTGAAACTTAAAGGAATTGACGGAAGGGCACCACCAGGAGTGGAGCCTGCGGCTTAATTTGACTCAACACGGGAAACCTCACCCGGCCCGGACACGGAAAGGATTGACAGATTGATAGCTCTTTCTCGATTCTGTGGGTGGTGGTGCATGGCCGTTCTTAGTTGGTGGAGCGATTTGTCTGGTTAATTCCGATAACGAACGAGACTCCGGCATGCTAAATAGTTACGCGGCCCTCCGCGGTCGGCGTCAAACTTCTTAGAGGGACAAGTGGCGTTCAGCCACGCGAGATGGAGCAATAACAGGTCTGTGATGCCCTTAGATGTCCGGGGCTGCACGCGCGCCACAATGGTTGGATCAGCGTGTGCCTACCCTACACCGAGAGGTGCGGGTAATCCGCTGAACCCCATTCGTGATGGGGACTGGGGATTGCAATTATTCCCCATGAACGAGGAATTCCCAGTAAGCGCGGGTCATAAGCTCGCGTTGATTAAGTCCCTGCCCTTTGTACACACCGCCCGTCGCTACTACCGATCGGATGGTTTAGTGAGGTCCTCGGATCGGCCCCGCCGGGGCTCCTCGCGGGCCTTGGCGGAGCGCCGAGAAGT
>NW_027658801.1:293540-306040 GCF_041902795.1 Electrophorus electricus | reverse complement strand
GACCTCTTGGCCCTGGAAGTCTGGTAGTAGTATGATTTAAAGGTACAAAGTGAATGAAGTGTGCCCAGGCCCAGAGCTACTTTGCTGGGCATGACTGTGTGACCTCTTGGGCCTGGAAGTCAGGTTGTAGTATTATTAAAAAAAAAAAGGGTCAAACTGCATGGTCCGCCCAGGCCCAGAGCTACTTTGCTGGGCATGACTGTGTTTGACGTCTTGGGCCTGGAAGTCTGGTACTTTGAATGATTAAAAGAGTGAAACGGTCTGAAGTGTGCGCAGGTGTAAAGCAACCTTGCTAGGCATGAAGGTGTGACATCCAGGGCCTGGAAGTCTGGTGGTAGTAGTAGTATGATTTAAAGGCACAAAGTGATTGAAGTGTGCCCAGGCCCAGATCTACTTTGCTGGGCATGACTGTGTTTGACCTCTTGGGCCTGGAAGTCTGGTAGTAGTAGTAGTAGTAGTAGTATGATTTAAAGGTCCAAAGTGAATGAAGTGTGCCCAGGCCCAGAGCTACTTTGCTGGGCATGACTGTGTTTGACCTCTTGGGCCTGGAAGTCTATTTCTAGGCTTATATAAAGGGTCAAACTTCTTGAAGTGTGCCCAGGCCCAGAGCTACTTTGCTGGGCATGACTGTGTTTGACCTCTTGGGCCTGGAAGTCTGGTAGTAGTAGTAGTATGATTTAAAGGCACAAATTGATTGAAGTGTGCCCAGGCCCAGAGCTACTTTGCTGTGCATGACTGTGTTTGACCTCTTGGCTCTGGAAGTCTATTTCTAGGCTTATATAAAGGGTCAAACTTCTTGAAGTGTGCCCAGGCCCAGAGCTACTTTGCTGGGCATGAATGTGTTTGAACTCTTGGGCCTGGAAGTCTGGTGGTAGTAGTAGTATGATTTAAAGGCACAAAGTGATTGAAGTGTGCCCAGGCCCAGAGCTACTTTGCTGTGCATGACTGTGGTTGACCTCTTGGCCCTGGAAGTCTGGTGGTAGTAGTAGTATGATTTAAAGGCACAAAGTGATTGAAGTGTGCCCAGGCCCAGAGCTACTTTGCTGGGCATGACTGTGTTTGACCTCTTGGGCCTGGAAGTCTGGTAGTAGTAGTAGTAGTAGTAGTAGTAGTAGTAGTATGATTTAAAGGTACAAAGTGAATGAAGTGTGCCCAGGCCCAGAGCTACTTTGCTGGGCATGACTGTGTTTGACGTCTTGGGCCTGGAAGTCTGGTAGTAGTAGTATGATTTAAAGGTACAAAGTGAATGAAGTGTGCCCAGGCCCAGAGCTACTTTGCTGGGCATGACTGTGTTTGACCTCTTGGCTCTGGAAGTCTATTTCTAGGCTTATATAAAGGGTCAAACATCTTGAAGTGTGCCCAGGCCCAGAGCTACTTTGCTGGGCATGACTGTGTTTGACCTCTTGGGTCTGGAAGTCTGGTAGTAGTAGTAGTATGATTTAAAGGCACAAAGTGATTGAAGTGTGCCCAGGCCCAGAGCTACTTTGCTGTGCATGACTGTGTTTGACCTCTTGGCTCTGGAAGTCTATTTCTAGGCTTATATAAAGGGTCAAACTTCTTGAAGTGTGCCCAGGCCCAGAGCTACTTTGCTGGGCATGACTGTGTTTCACCTCTTGGGCCTGGAAGTCTGGTAGTAGTAGTATGATTTAAAGGCACAAAGTGATTGAAGTGTGCCCAGGCCCAGAGCTACTTTGCTGGGCATGAATGTGTTTGACCTCTTGGGCCTGGAAGTCTGGTGGTAGTAGTAGTATGATTTAAAGGTACAAAGTGAATGAAGTGTGCCCAGGCCCAGAGCTACTTTGCTGTGCATGACTGTGTTTGAACTCTTGGGCCTGGAAGTCTATTTCTAGGCTTATATAAAGGGTCAAACATCTTGAAGTGTGCCCAGGCCCAGAGCTACTTTGCTGGGCATGACTGTGGTTGACCTCTTGGCCCTGGAAGTCTGGTGGTAGTAGTAGTATGATTTAAAGGCACAAAGTGAATGAAGTGTGCCCAGGCCCAGAGCTACTTTGCTGGGCATGAATGTGTTTGAACTCTTGGGCCTGGAAGTCTGGTAGTAGTAGTATGATTTAAAGGCACAAAGTGAATGAAGTGTGCCCAGGCCCAGAGCTACTTTGCTGTGCATGACTGTGTTTGACCTCTTGGCTCTGGAAGTCTATTTCTAGGCTTATATAAAGGGTCAAACTTCTTGAAGTGTGCCCAGGCCCAGAGCTACTTTGCTGTGTATGACTGTGTGACCTCTTGGCCCTGGAATTCTGGTGGTAGTAGTAGTAGTATGATTTAAAGGCACAAAGTGAATGAAGTGTGCCCAGGCCCAGAGCTACTTTGCTGGGCATGACTGTGTTTGACGTCTTGGGCCTGGAAGTCTGGTAGTAGTAGTAGTAGTAGTAGTAGTAGTAGTAGTAGTAGTATGATTTAAAGGTACAAAGTGAATGAAGTGTGCCCAGGCCCAGAGCTACTTTGCTGGGCATGACTGTGTTTGACCTCTTGGGCCTGGAAGTCTATTTCTAGGCTTATATAAAGGGTCAAACTTCTTGAAGTGTGCCCAGGCCCAGAGCTACTTTGCTGGGCATGACTGTGTTTGACCTCTTGGGTCTGGAAGTCTGGTAGTAGTAGTAGTAGTATGATTTAAAGGCACAAAGTGATTGAAGTGTGCCCAGGCCCAGAGCTACTTTGCTGTGCATGACTGTGTTTGACCTCTTGGCTCTGGAAGTCTATTTCTAGGCTTATATAAAGGGTCAAACTTCTTGAAGTGTGCCCAGGCCCAGAGCTACTTTGCTGTGTATGACTGTGTGACCTCTTGGCCCTGGAATTCTGGTGGTAGTAGTAGTATGATTTAAAGGCACAAAGTGAATGAAGTGTGCCCAGGCCCAGAGCTACTTTGCTGGGCATGACTGTGTTTGACCTCTTGGGCCTGGAAGTCTATTTCTAGGCTTATATAAAGGGTCAAACTTCTTGAAGTGTGCCCAGGCCCAGAGCTACTTTGCTGTGTATGACTGTGTGACCTCTTGGCCCTGGAATTCTGGTGGTAGTAGTAGTATGATTTAAAGGCACAAAGTGAATGAAGTGTGCCCAGGCCCAGAGCTACTTTGCTGGGCATGACTGTGTTTGACCTCTTGGGCCTGGAAGTCTGGTAGTAGTAGTATGATTTAAAGGCACAAAGTGATTGAAGTGTGCCCAGGCCCAGAGCTACTTTGCTGGGCATGAATGTGTTTGACCTCTTGGGCCTGGAAGTCTGGTGGTAGTAGTAGTATGATTTAAAGGTACAAAGTGAATGAAGTGTGCCCAGGCCCAGAGCTACTTTGCTGGGCATGACTGTGTTTGACCTCTTGGGCCTGGAAGTCTGGTGGTAGTAGTAGTATGATTTAAAGGTACAAAGTGAATGAAGTGTGCCCAGGCCCAGAGCCAGGCCTGGGCAGCAGGGGGCGCTCCTGGCCATGCCCAGCGAGTTTCGTGCGAATCGGACCTGGTCCGGAAGAGATACGAAGGGAAAACTCATTACTCGTCGGGGTGGCACATCCAGGCTCTCGACCCTCCCAAAGCGTCCGACCAGGGTGCACCCTGCCGGGCATGGTTAGCCGCCAGCCCCCTTCCTGGAGGTCTGGTTGGCACGGGGTTTTGATTTTTCGGTTTCATATCTCTGGGCTCCTTGGGAGCAGAAAGTCGGTTGAGGGCCCTTTGGAAAGAGCCGGGGCTGCCGTTTAACGCTGTCCAAGCGGCAGGCGAAGCGCACCCACCGTTTTTACGCTATGATTTTTTAAAACCGCCGGGGCGGCAAACACAGGGCCGGTCGGGTTTGAAGACGAATATCTCTTCGGCCCTTGGGAGGAGAGAAGCAGCGCGGGTCACCTTTGAACGCGCTCGCTGCCAGGAACGTCTGGCGTAAAAGTTTCGTGGGAATCGGACGTTCCTAGGCTGAGAAGCGAGCGCCCGCCCTCGGGCGGTCGGGGGCCCCTTTCTCATTCCCCGTCTGGGCTAAAAATACGAGGTCAGACCCGATGGACTCGGGAGACTGGAGAGTACCAGGGAGACCCTGGAAGCAGGCGACCCGACCCACGCTTCGCTGTCTCCTCGGCCCTCGGGAGTAGAAGCGCGGGGACGGTGGCGTGGGCAGCAGGGGGCGCTCCTGGCCATGCCCAGCGAGTTTCGTGCGAATCGGACCTGGTCCGGAAGAGATACGAAGGGAAAACTCATTACTCGTCGGGGTGGCACATCCAGGCTCTCGACCCTCCCAAAGCGTCCGACCAGGGTGCACCCTGCCGGGCATGGTTAGCCGCCAGCCCCCTTCCTGGAGGTCTGGTTGGCACGGGGTTTTGATTTTTCGGTTTCATATCTCTGGGCTCCTTGGGAGCAGAAAGTCGGTTGAGGGCCCTTTGGAAAGAGCCGGGGCTGCCGTTTAACGCTGTCCAAGCGGCAGGCGAAGCGCACCCACCGTTTTTACGCTATGATTTTTTAAAACCGCCGGGGCGGCAAACACAGGGCCGGTCGGGTTTGAAGACGAATATCTCTTCGGCCCTTGGGAGGAGAGAAGCAGCGCGGGTCACCTTTGAACGCGCTCGCTGCCAGGAACGTCTGGCGTAAAAGTTTCGTGGGAATCGGACGTTCCTAGGCTGAGAAGCGAGCGCCCGCCCTCGGGCGGTCGGGGGCCCCTTTCTCATTCCCCGTCTGGGCTAAAAATACGAGGTCGGACCCGATGGACTCGGGAGACTGGAGAGTACCAGGGAGACCCTGGAAGCAGGCGACCCGACCCACGCTTCGCTGTCTCCTCGGCCCTCGGGAGTAGAAGCGCGGGGACGGTGGCGTGGGCAGCAGGGGGCGCTCCTGGCCATGCCCAGCGAGTTTCGTGCGAATCGGACCTGGTCCGGAAGAGATACGAAGGGAAAACTCATTACTCGTCGGGGTGGCACATCCAGGCTCTCGACCCTCCCAAAGCGTCCGACCAGGGTGCACCCTGCCGGGCATGGTTAGCCGCCAGCCCCCTTCCTGGAGGTCTGGTTGGCACGGGGTTTTGATTTATCGGTTTCATATCTCTGGGCTCCTTGGGAGCAGAAAGTCGGTTGAGGGCCCTTTGGAAAGAGCCGGGGCTGCCGTTTAACGCTGTCCAAGCGGCAGGCGAAGCGCACCCACCGTTTTTACGCTATGATTTTTTAAAACCGCCGGGGCGGCAAACACAGGGCCGGTCGGGTTTGAAGACGAATATCTCTTCGGCCCTTGGGAGGAGAGAAGCAGCGCGGGTCACCTTTGAACGCGCTCGCTGCCAGGAACGTCTGGCGTAAAAGTTTCGTGGGAATCGGACGTTCCTAGGCTGAGAAGCGAGCGCCCGCCCTCGGGCGGTCGGGGGCCCCTTTCTCATTCCCCGTCTGGGCTAAAAATACGAGGTCGGACCCGATGGACTCGGGAGACTGGAGAGTACCAGGGAGACCCTGGAAGCAGGCGACCCGACCCACGCTTCGCTGTCTCCTCGGCCCTCGGGAGTAGAAGCGCGGGGACGGTGGCGTGGGCAGCAGGGGGCGCTCCTGGCCATGCCCAGCGAGTTTCGTGCGAATCGGACCTGGTCCGGAAGAGATACGAAGGGAAAACTCATTACTCGTCGGGGTGGCACATCCAGGCTCTCGACCCTCCCAAAGCGTCCGACCAGGGTGCACCCTGCCGGGCATGGTTAGCCGCCAGCCCCCTTCCTGGAGGTCTGGTTGGCACGGGGTTTTGATTTTTCGGTTTCATATCTCTGGGCTCCTTGGGAGCAGAAAGTCGGTTGAGGGCCCTTTGGAAAGAGCCGGGGCTGCCGTTTAACGCTGTCCAAGCGGCAGGCGAAGCGCACCCACCGTTTTTACGCTATGATTTTTTAAAACCGCCGGGGCGGCAAACACAGGGCCGGTCGGGTTTGAAGACGAATATCTCTTCGGCCCTTGGGAGGAGAGAAGCAGCGCGGGTCACCTTTGAACGCGCTCGCTGCCAGGAACGTCTGGCGTAAAAGTTTCGTGGGAATCGGACGTTCCTAGGCTGAGAAGCGAGCGCCCGCCCTCGGGCGGTCGGGGGCCCCTTTCTCATTCCCCGTCTGGGCTAAAAATACGAGGTCGGACCCGATGGACTCGGGAGACTGGAGAGTACCAGGGAGACCCTGGAAGCAGGCGACCCGACCCACGCTTCGCTGTCTCCTCGGCCCTCGGGAGTAGAAGCGCGGGGACGGTGGCGTGGGCAGCAGGGGGCGCTCCTGGCCATGCCCAGCGAGTTTCGTGCGAATCGGACCTGGTCCGGAAGAGATACGAAGGGAAAACTCATTACTCGTCGGGGTGGCACATCCAGGCTCTCGACCCTCCCAAAGCGTCCGACCAGGGTGCACCCTGCCGGGCATGGTTAGCCGCCAGCCCCCTTCCTGGAGGTCTGGTTGGCACGGGGTTTTGATTTATCGGTTTCATATCTCTGGGCTCCTTGGGAGCAGAAAGTCGGTTGAGGGCCCTTTGGAAAGAGCCGGGGCTGCCGTTTAACGCTGTCCAAGCGGCAGGCGAAGCGCACCCACCGTTTTTACGCTATGATTTTTTAAAACCGCCGGGGCGGCAAACACAGGGCCGGTCGGGTTTGAAGACGAATATCTCTTCGGCCCTTGGGAGGAGAGAAGCAGCGCGGGTCACCTTTGAACGCGCTCGCTGCCAGGAACGTCTGGCGTAAAAGTTTCGTGGGAATCGGACGTTCCTAGGCTGAGAAGCGAGCGCCCGCCCTCGGGCGGTCGGGGGCCCCTTTCTCATTCCCCGTCTGGGCTAAAAATACGAGGTCGGACCCGATGGACTCGGGAGACTGGAGAGTACCAGGGAGACCCTGGAAGCAGGCGACCCGACCCACGCTTCGCTGTCTCCTCGGCCCTCGGGAGTAGAAGCGCGGGGACGGTGGCGTGGGCAGCAGGGGGCGCTCCTGGCCATGCCCAGCGAGTTTCGTGCGAATCGGACCTGGTCCGGAAGAGATACGAAGGGAAAACTCATTACTCGTCGGGGTGGCACATCCAGGCTCTCGACCCTCCCAAAGCGTCCGACCAGGGTGCACCCTGCCGGGCATGGTTAGCCGCCAGCCCCCTTCCTGGAGGTCTGGTTGGCACGGGGTTTTGATTTTTCGGTTTCATATCTCTGGGCTCCTTGGGAGCAGAAAGTCGGTTGAGGGCCCTTTGGAAAGAGCCGGGGCTGCCGTTTAACGCTGTCCAAGCGGCAGGCGAAGCGCACCCACCGTTTTTACGCTATGATTTTTTAAAACCGCCGGGGCGGCAAACACAGGGCCGGTCGGGTTTGAAGACGAATATCTCTTCGGCCCTTGGGAGGAGAGAAGCAGCGCGGGTCACCTTTGAACGCGCTCGCTGCCAGGAACGTCTGGCGTAAAAGTTTCGTGGGAATCGGACGTTCCTAGGCTGAGAAGCGAGCGCCCGCCCTCGGGCGGTCGGGGGCCCCTTTCTCATTCCCCGTCTGGGCTAAAAATACGAGGTCGGACCCGATGGACTCGGGAGACTGGAGAGTACCAGGGAGACCCTGGAAGCAGGCGACCCGACCCACGCTTCGCTGTCTCCTCGGCCCTCGGGAGTAGAAGCGCGGGGACGGTGGCGTGGGCAGCAGGGGGCGCTCCTGGCCATGCCCAGCGAGTTTCGTGCGAATCGGACCTGGTCCGGAAGAGATACGAAGGGAAAACTCATTACTCGTCGGGGTGGCACATCCAGGCTCTCGACCCTCCCAAAGCGTCCGACCAGGGTGCACCCTGCCGGGCATGGTTAGCCGCCAGCCCCCTTCCTGGAGGTCTGGTTGGCACGGGGTTTTGATTTATCGGTTTCATATCTCTGGGCTCCTTGGGAGCAGAAAGTCGGTTGAGGGCCCTTTGGAAAGAGCCGGGGCTGCCGTTTAACGCTGTCCAAGCGGCAGGCGAAGCGCACCCACCGTTTTTACGCTATGATTTTTTAAAACCGCCGGGGCGGCAAACACAGGGCCGGTCGGGTTTGAAGACGAATATCTCTTCGGCCCTTGGGAGGAGAGAAGCAGCGCGGGTCACCTTTGAACGCGCTCGCTGCCAGGAACGTCTGGCGTAAAAGTTTCGTGGGAATCGGACGTTCCTAGGCTGAGAAGCGAGCGCCCGCCCTCGGGCGGTCGGGGGCCCCTTTCTCATTCCCCGTCTGGGCTAAAAATACGAGGTCGGACCCGATGGACTCGGGAGACTGGAGAGTACCAGGGAGACCCTGGAAGCAGGCGACCCGACCCACGCTTCGCTGTCTCCTCGGCCCTCGGGAGTAGAAGCGCGGGGACGGTGGCGTGGGCAGCAGGGGGCGCTCCTGGCCATGCCCAGCGAGTTTCGTGCGAATCGGACCTGGTCCGGAAGAGATACGAAGGGAAAACTCATTACTCGTCGGGGTGGCACATCCAGGCTCTCGACCCTCCCGAAGTGTCCGACCAGGGTGCACCCTGCCGGGCTAAGAGAACAGCCAGGTGAACCCTGGAGGTTCCGAACTCCAGACCCCTGGACCCGACGGCTCAGTCCGCCTCAGGTGCACTACAGAGGTCCTCGGGCTGTCCCTGAGTGCATTAAAACGGAAATCAGAATTACTCCCCCGGGTGGCACTTCCAGGCTCTCGACCCTCCCAAAGTGTCCGACCAGGGTGCACCCTGCTGGGCATGGTTAGCCGCCAGCCCCCTTCCTGGAGGTCTGGTTGGCACGGGGTTTTGCAAATAGGTCCCGTCGGGTATATGGGAGAGCAAAGAGAATCAATGGGGTCCAAGCACTAAATTCATCCAGTGGCGTTCTCTGGAAGCCCAAGGGGAGTCCGAGGGGTGTTCGGCCGGCAAGGGGAGCTCTCCCTCGGACACATGATCAAACGCCTGTCCCCTACCGGAAAGTGGTGTGCTCTGGATGCCCCCCCCCCCCCCCCATCCCCCGAGGGGGGTGCTTATCCCGCGAGGGGAGCCCTCCTCGGGTTAAGTGAACCATCATGCCGATTCCCCTATGGAAGTGGGCACATCCAGGCACACAGTCTGCTTTGCTCTCCCCGACCCGAGTGCGTCTGTTGGGCTGAGTGTACGCCCAGGCAACTGGATCCAATGGCTCAGTCCGCCGCAGCGTGCTTCGACGATGGGTCGTACAGCCATGCCACCAGGGTGGGCGTGTTTGTAAATGTACCAGTGGATTCTCGTCGGCCTGCCACATCCATGGTATCGACCCACCAGGCCTGTCCGACCAGGGGTTGACCCTGGACGGGCACGGTCTGTGGTTTGGCCCTTGTCCTAGATGAAATCGGGCACGGGGTTTTCTGGCCAGGTACCATCGGGTTACTGGGAGAGCGGCTTCGGTCTCCAGGTGAGACCAATGGTGAAGCAGCACGAGGCAATGGAGAGCATGCAAAGCGATGGGGAAGCCATGCACGGCAATGGCCACGAAAAAAAAAAAAAAATCACCACGGAAGGAACGTGAAGAACAAGGAGGAGTGTAGTGACACTGCCCAAAGCTGCCCGGTGTTGCAGGGGTCTATTGGTGTGTTGCTTCCTTGTTTGGTAGAGTGGAGTACCAGACCCGCCAGGGGTAGGCAAACCATTCCCCCTACGGTAAGTGAGGAGCCAGCCATTTGACGAGCGGGTGTCCACGTGTACGGGTGCGAGCGCTATCCCCCCACACGGGGTTAGGCCACGGCCTTAGGTGGACGTCTGCCGACCAGCCCCGGCTGATCCAGAACTTCTGATGTGGAGAGCGGTTTTGACAGATCCTCCCTGGTTCTAGCGGGTCAAGCCTCTGATGGGGGGTGGGGGTTATTTGTAACCCATCCCAGAACTCTCTGGGGGAGACTCAGACGGCCAGTCTGTCTACTCAGTTGTCCTATACTGGTGTCTGTGGTTTGGGAGGAAGGGAGTGCCCTGCTTTGTTGGCCTCCTCTTCAAAACTACCTGGGCCCACGAATCACTCTTCTTGGTTACATCACGAAACGTAGGTTGAGCGAGGCTAGGGGGGAGGGAATTCGACGAGGTCTTTCCCTTGTCCCCCCACCAGCGGCCCACGAAAATCAAAACGGCGTGAAGAGAGGGAACGCCGAAAGCACCTGGAGTCGGCCGTCCGCACCTCCGGAGGAGGTGGACGGGGTACGGTGCGGGCATGACCGGATGGGACAGCTTTGCATCAAGGTGAGAGGTCGGCGTCCGAAGGCCAGAGGGCGGTGCGCGAGCACGTTTACACTGGCCGCGGAAGCTGTCCTGGGTAGCCCTGTATGGCGTCTGGACCTGACGGCGCACGCACTTACAACCCGCTGCTTCCTAGCCCCCGGAAGGGGAGGCGGATGTCACTCGTGGTTCATCCCAGACCACGGTGCAAACTACCTGGTTGATCCTGCCAGTAACATATGCTTGTCTCAAAGATTAAGCCATGCAGGTCTAAGTGCACACGGCCGGTACAGTGAAACTGCGAATGGCTCATTAAATCAGTTATGGTTCCTTTGATCGCTCCACACGTTACTCGGATAACTGTGGTAATTCTAGAGCTAATACATGCAAACGAGCGCTGACCCTTCGGGGGATGCGTGCATTTATCAGACCCAAAACCCATCCGGGGGGCTCGGGCCCCCCGGCCGCTTTGGTGACTCTAGATAACCTCGGGCCGATCGCGCGCCCTCCGCGGCGGCGACGTCTCATTCGAATGTCTGCCCTATCAACTTTCGATGGTACCATAGTCGGCTACCATGGTGACCACGGGTAACGGGGAATCAGGGTTCGATTCCGGAGAGGGAGCCTGAGAAACGGCTACCACATCCAAGGAAGGCAGCAGGCGCGCAAATTACCCATTCCCGACACGGGGAGGTAGTGACGAAAAATAACGATACAGGTCTCTTTCGAGGCCCTGTAATCGGAATGAGCGTATCCTAAACCCATGGGTGAGGACCCATTGGAGGGCAAGTCTGGTGCCAGCAGCCGCGGTAATTCCAGCTCCAATAGCGTATATTAAAGTTGCTGCAGTTAAAAAGCTCGTAGTTGGATGTCGGGAGTGGGCTGGCGGTCCGCCGCGAGGCGTGCCACCGCCTGTCTCAGACCCTGTCTCCCGGTGCCCCCCGGATGCCCTTGGCTGGGTGTCCGGACGGGGCTCGGAGCGTTTACTTTGAAAAAATTAGAGTGTTCAAAGCGGGCCCGCTTCTCGCCTGAATACCTGAGCTAGGAATAATGGAATAGGACTCCGGTTCTATTTTGTGGGTTTCCTGAACCAGGGCCATGATTAAGAGGGACGGCCGGGGGCATTCGTATTGCGCCGCTAGAGGTGAAATTCTTGGACCGGCGCAAGACGGACGAAAGCGAAAGCATTTGCCAAGAATGTTTTCATTAATCAAGAACGAAAGTCGGAGGTTCGAAGACGATCAGATACCGTCGTAGTTCCGACCGTAAACTATGCCGACCCGCGATCCGGCGGCGTTATTCCCATGACCCGCCGGGCAGCGTGAGGGAAACCACGAGTCTGTGGGTTCCGGGGGGAGTATGGTTGCAAAGCTGAAACTTAAAGGAATTGACGGAAGGGCACCACCAGGAGTGGAGCCTGCGGCTTAATTTGACTCAACACGGGAAACCTCACCCGGCCCGGACACGGAAAGGATTGACAGATTGATAGCTCTTTCTCGATTCTGTGGGTGGTGGTGCATGGCCGTTCTTAGTTGGTGGAGCGATTTGTCTGGTTAATTCCGATAACGAACGAGACTCCGGCATGCTAAATAGTTACGCGGCCCTCCGCGGTCGGCGTCAAACTTCTTAGAGGGACAAGTGGCGTTCAGCCACGCGAGATGGAGCAATAACAGGTCTGTGATGCCCTTAGATGTCCGGGGCTGCACGCGCGCCACAATGGTTGGATCAGCGTGTGCCTACCCTACACCGAGAGGTGCGGGTAATCCGCTGAACCCCATTCGTGATGGGGACTGGGGATTGCAATTATTCCCCATGAACGAGGAATTCCCAGTAAGCGCGGGTCATAAGCTCGCGTTGATTAAGTCCCTGCCCTTTGTACACACCGCCCGTCGCTACTACCGATCGGATGGTTTAGTGAGGTCCTCGGATCGGCCCCGCCGGGGCTCCTCGCGGGCCTTGGCGGAGCGCCGAGAAGTCGATCAAACTTGACTATCTAGAGGAAGTAAAAGTCGTAACAAGGTTTTCGTAGGTGAACCTGCGAAAGGATCATTAACGGGTAACGCTGTCCGGCGTGCCTCCTCTCCCGACCCCCTCGACTTCGCCGTCCCCCCGCGTCGGGGCCCAGGGTCGAAAGGGTCTTCGGGGTTGCTGTTACACGTGGTCGCTTGCAGGTCAGGCTGGACAGAAGGCATAAAGGAGGAGCCTAGTCCCTCCCACCCCTTCCTCGTCCTCCGCCTCTTCCTCCGCGTCGTCCTTCAGCACCCCCCCCCCGCAGGCCCCGGTATTCTCTGGGTTCCAGCGCGAGAGACGCGTCGTTCAAAAAACTCGGCGTCCCCGCTCGTCGGGCGAAGGCCGGTTTCCCCTCACCTTGCCGGCAGGAGAAGCGCCTGCGAG
>NW_027658801.1:283540-286040 GCF_041902795.1 Electrophorus electricus | reverse complement strand
GGGTTTTGATTTATCGGTTTCATATCTCTGGGCTCCTTGGGAGCAGAAAGTCGGTTGAGGGCCCTTTGGAAAGAGCCGGGGCTGCCGTTTAACGCTGTCCAAGCGGCAGGCGAAGCGCACCCACCGTTTTTACGCTATGATTTTTTAAAACCGCCGGGGCGGCAAACACAGGGCCGGTCGGGTTTGAAGACGAATATCTCTTCGGCCCTTGGGAGGAGAGAAGCAGCGCGGGTCACCTTTGAACGCGCTCGCTGCCAGGAACGTCTGGCGTAAAAGTTTCGTGGGAATCGGACGTTCCTAGGCTGAGAAGCGAGCGCCCGCCCTCGGGCGGTCGGGGGCCCCTTTCTCATTCCCCGTCTGGGCTAAAAATACGAGGTCGGACCCGATGGACTCGGGAGACTGGAGAGTACCAGGGAGACCCTGGAAGCAGGCGACCCGACCCACGCTTCGCTGTCTCCTCGGCCCTCGGGAGTAGAAGCGCGGGGACGGTGGCGTGGGCAGCAGGGGGCGCTCCTGGCCATGCCCAGCGAGTTTCGTGCGAATCGGACCTGGTCCGGAAGAGATACGAAGGGAAAACTCATTACTCGTCGGGGTGGCACATCCAGGCTCTCGACCCTCCCAAAGCGTCCGACCAGGGTGCACCCTGCCGGGCATGGTTAGCCGCCAGCCCCCTTCCTGGAGGTCTGGTTGGCACGGGGTTTTGATTTTTCGGTTTCATATCTCTGGGCTCCTTGGGAGCAGAAAGTCGGTTGAGGGCCCTTTGGAAAGAGCCGGGGCTGCCGTTTAACGCTGTCCAAGCGGCAGGCGAAGCGCACCCACCGTTTTTACGCTATGATTTTTTAAAACCGCCGGGGCGGCAAACACAGGGCCGGTCGGGTTTGAAGACGAATATCTCTTCGGCCCTTGGGAGGAGAGAAGCAGCGCGGGTCACCTTTGAACGCGCTCGCTGCCAGGAACGTCTGGCGTAAAAGTTTCGTGGGAATCGGACGTTCCTAGGCTGAGAAGCGAGCGCCCGCCCTCGGGCGGTCGGGGGCCCCTTTCTCATTCCCCGTCTGGGCTAAAAATACGAGGTCGGACCCGATGGACTCGGGAGACTGGAGAGTACCAGGGAGACCCTGGAAGCAGGCGACCCGACCCACGCTTCGCTGTCTCCTCGGCCCTCGGGAGTAGAAGCGCGGGGACGGTGGCGTGGGCAGCAGGGGGCGCTCCTGGCCATGCCCAGCGAGTTTCGTGCGAATCGGACCTGGTCCGGAAGAGATACGAAGGGAAAACTCATTACTCGTCGGGGTGGCACATCCAGGCTCTCGACCCTCCCAAAGCGTCCGACCAGGGTGCACCCTGCCGGGCATGGTTAGCCGCCAGCCCCCTTCCTGGAGGTCTGGTTGGCACGGGGTTTTGATTTATCGGTTTCATATCTCTGGGCTCCTTGGGAGCAGAAAGTCGGTTGAGGGCCCTTTGGAAAGAGCCGGGGCTGCCGTTTAACGCTGTCCAAGCGGCAGGCGAAGCGCACCCACCGTTTTTACGCTATGATTTTTTAAAACCGCCGGGGCGGCAAACACAGGGCCGGTCGGGTTTGAAGACGAATATCTCTTCGGCCCTTGGGAGGAGAGAAGCAGCGCGGGTCACCTTTGAACGCGCTCGCTGCCAGGAACGTCTGGCGTAAAAGTTTCGTGGGAATCGGACGTTCCTAGGCTGAGAAGCGAGCGCCCGCCCTCGGGCGGTCGGGGGCCCCTTTCTCATTCCCCGTCTGGGCTAAAAATACGAGGTCGGACCCGATGGACTCGGGAGACTGGAGAGTACCAGGGAGACCCTGGAAGCAGGCGACCCGACCCACGCTTCGCTGTCTCCTCGGCCCTCGGGAGTAGAAGCGCGGGGACGGTGGCGTGGGCAGCAGGGGGCGCTCCTGGCCATGCCCAGCGAGTTTCGTGCGAATCGGACCTGGTCCGGAAGAGATACGAAGGGAAAACTCATTACTCGTCGGGGTGGCACATCCAGGCTCTCGACCCTCCCAAAGTGTCCGACCAGGGTGCACCCTGCCGGGCTAAGAGAACAGCCAGGTGAACCCTGGAGGTTCCGAACTCCAGACCCCTGGACCCGACGGCTCAGTCCGCCTCAGGTGCACTACAGAGGTCCTCGGGCTGTCCCTGAGTGCATTAAAACGGAAATCAGAATTACTCCCCCGGGTGGCACTTCCAGGCTCTCGACCCTCCCAAAGTGTCCGACCAGGGTGCACCCTGCTGGGCATGGTTAGCCGCCAGCCCCCTTCCTGGAGGTCTGGTTGGCACGGGGTTTTGCAAATAGGTCCCGTCGGGTATATGGGAGAGCAAAGAGAATCAATGGGGTCCAAGCACTAAATTCATCCAGTGGCGTTCTCTGGAAGCCCAAGGGGAGTCCGAGGGGTGTTCGGCCGGCAAGGGGAGCTCTCCCTCGGACACATGATCAAACGCCTGTCCCCTACCGGAAAGTGGTGTGCTCTGGATGCCCCCCCCCCCCCCCCATC
>NW_027658801.1:261040-273540 GCF_041902795.1 Electrophorus electricus | reverse complement strand
AAGTGTGCGCAGGTGTAAAGCAACCTTGCTAGGCATGAAGGTGTGACCTCCAGGGCCTGGAAGTCTGGTGGTAGTAGTAGTATGATTTAAAGGCACAAAGTGATTGAAGTGTGCCCAGGCCCAGAGCTACTTTGCTGGGCATGACTGTGTTTGACCTCTTGGGCCTGGAAGTCTGGTGGTAGTAGTAGTATGATTTAAAGGCACAAAGTGAATGAAGTGTGCCCAGGCCCAGAGCTACTTTGCTGGGCATGACTGTGTTTGACCTCTTGGGCCTGGAAGTCTGGTAGTAGTAGTAGTAGTAGTAGTAGTAGTAGTAGTAGTAGTATGATTTAAAGGTACAAAGTGAATGAAGTGTGCCCAGGCCCAGAGCTACTTTGCTGGGCATGACTGTGTTTGACCTCTTGGGCCTGGAAGTCTATTTCTAGGCTTATATAAAGGGTCAAAAACTTCTTGAAGTGTGCCCAGGCCCAGAGCTACTTTGCTGGGCATGACTGTGTTTGACCTCTTGGGTCTGGAAGTCTGGTGGTAGTAGTAGTAGTATGATTTAAAGGCACAAAGTGATTGAAGTGTGCCCAGGCCCAGAGCTACTTTGCTGGGCATGAATGTGTTTGAACTCTTGGGCCTGGAAGTCTGGTAGTAGTAGTATGATTTAAAGGCACAAAGTGATTGAAGTGTGCCCAGGCCCAGAGCTACTTTGCTGGGCATGACTGTGTTTGACCTCTTGGGCCTGGAAGTCTGGTGGTAGTAGTAGTATGATTTAAAGGCACAAAGTGATTGAAGTGTGCCCAGGCCCAGAGCTACTTTGCTGGGCATGAATGTGTTTGAACTCTTGGGCCTGGAAGTCTGGTAGTAGTAGTAGTAGTAGTAGTAGTAGTAGTAGTAGTAGTAGTAGTATGATTTAAAGGTACAAAGTGAATGAAGTGTGCCCAGGCCCAGAGCTACTTTGCTGGGCATGACTGTGTTTGACCTCTTGGCTCTGGAAGTCTATTTCTAGGCTTATATAAAGGGTCAAACTTCTTGAAGTGTGCCCAGGCCCAGAGCTACTTTGCTGGGCATGACTGTGTTTGACCTCTGGGGCCTGGAAGTCTGGTAGTAGTAGTATGATTTAAAGGCACAAAGTGATTGAAGTGTGCCCAGGCCCAGAGCTACTTTGCTGGGCATGACTGTGTTTGACCTCTTGGGCCTGGAAGTCTGGTAGTAGTAGTAGTAGTAGTAGTAGTAGTAGTAGTAGTAGTATGATTTAAAGGTACAAAGTGAATGAAGTGTGCCCAGGCCCACAGCTACTTTGCTGGGCATGACTGTGTTTGACCTCTTGGGCCTGAAAGTCTGGTAGTAGTAGTATGATTTAAAGGTACAAAGTGAATGAAGTGTGCCCAGGCCCAGAGCTACTTTGCTGGGCATGACTGTGTTTGACCTCTTGGCTCTGGAAGTCTATTTCTAGGCTTATATAAAGGGTCAAACTTCTTGAAGTGTGCCCAGGCCCAGAGCTACTTTGCTGGGCATGACTGTGTTTGACCTCTGGGGCCTGGAAGTCTGGTAGTAGTAGTATGATTTAAAGGCACAAAGTGATTGAAGTGTGCCCAGGCCCAGAGCTACTTTGCTGGGCATGAATTGTTTGAACTCTTGGGCCTGGAAGTCTATTTCTAGGCTTATATAAAGGGTCAAACTTCTTGAAGTGTGCCCAGGCCCAGAGCTACTTTGCTGGGCATGACTGTGTTTGACCTCTTGGGCCTGGAAGTCTGGTAGTAGTAGTAGTAGTAGTAGTAGTAGTAGTAGTAGTAGTAGTAGTATGATTTAAAGGTACAAAGTGAATGAAGTGTGCCCAGGCCCACAGCTACTTTGCTGGGCATGACTGTGTTTGACCTCTTGGGCCTGAAAGTCTATTTCTAGGCTTATATAAAGGGTCAAACTTCTTGAAGTGTGCCCAGGCCCAGAGCTACTTTGCTGGGCATGACTGTGTTTGACCTCTGGGGCCTGGAAGTCTGGTAGTAGTAGTATGATTTAAAGACACAAAGTGATTGAAGTGTGCCCAGGCCCAGAGCTACTTTGCTGGGCATGAATGTGTTTGAACTCTTGGGCCTGGAAGTCTGGTAGTAGTAGTATGATTTAAAGGTACAAAGTGAATGAAGTGTGCCCAGGCCCAGAGCTACTTTGCTGTGCATGACTGTGTTTGACCTCTTGGCTCTGGAAGTCTATTTCTAGGCTTATATAAAGGGTCAAACTTCTTGAAGTGTGCCCAGGCCCAGAGCTACTTTGCTGGGCATGACTGTGTTTGACCTCTGGGGCCTGGAAGTCTGGTAGTAGTAGTATGATTTAAAGGCACAAAGTGATTGAAGTGTGCCCAGGCCCAGAGCTACTTTGCTGGGCATGATTCTGTGACCTCTTGGGTCTGGAAATGTGGTACTTTGAAGGATTAAAAGAGTGAAACGGTCTGAAGTGTGCGCAGGTGTAAAGCAACCTTGCTAGGCATGAAGGTGTGACCTCCAGGGCCTGGAAGTCTGGTGGTAGTAGTAGTATGATTTAAAGGCACAAAGTGATTGAAGTGTGCCCAGGCCCAGAGCTACTTTGCTGGGCATGACTGTGTTTGACCTCTTGGGCCTGGAAGTCTGGTGGTAGTAGTAGTATGATTTAAAGGCACAAAGTGATTGAAGTGTGCCCAGGCCCAGAGCTACTTTGCTGGGCATGACTGTGTTTGACCTCTTGGCTCTGGAAGTCTATTTCTAGGCTTATATAAAGGGTCAAACTTCTTGAAGTGTGCCCAGGCCCAGAGCTACTTTGCTGGGCATGACTGTGTTTGACCTCTGGGGCCTGGAAGTCTGGTAGTAGTAGTATGATTTAAAGGCACAAAGTGATTGAAGTGTGCCCAGGCCCAGAGCTACTTTGCTGGGCATGAATGTGTTTGAACTCTTGGGCCTGGAAGTCTATTTCTAGGCTTATATAAAGGGTCAAACTTCTTGAAGTGTGCCCAGGCCCAGAGCTACTTTGCTGGGCATGACTGTGTTTGACCTCTTGGGCCTGGAAGTCTGGTAGTAGTAGTAGTAGTAGTAGTAGTAGTAGTAGTAGTAGTAGTAGTATGATTTAAAGGTACAAAGTGAATGAAGTGTGCCCAGGCCCACAGCTACTTTGCTGGGCATGACTGTGTTTGACCTCTTGGGCCTGAAAGTCTATTTCTAGGCTTATATAAAGGGTCAAACTTCTTGAAGTGTGCCCAGGCCCAGAGCTACTTTGCTGGGCATGACTGTGTTTGACCTCTGGGGCCTGGAAGTCTGGTAGTAGTAGTATGATTTAAAGACACAAAGTGATTGAAGTGTGCCCAGGCCCAGAGCTACTTTGCTGGGCATGAATGTGTTTGAACTCTTGGGCCTGGAAGTCTGGTAGTAGTAGTATGATTTAAAGGTACAAAGTGAATGAAGTGTGCCCAGGCCCAGAGCTACTTTGCTGTGCATGACTGTGTTTGACCTCTTGGCTCTGGAAGTCTATTTCTAGGCTTATATAAAGGGTCAAACTTCTTGAAGTGTGCCCAGGCCCAGAGCTACTTTGCTGGGCATGACTGTGTTTGACCTCTGGGGCCTGGAAGTCTGGTAGTAGTAGTATGATTTAAAGGCACAAAGTGATTGAAGTGTGCCCAGGCCCAGAGCTACTTTGCTGGGCATGATTCTGTGACCTCTTGGGTCTGGAAATGTGGTACTTTGAAGGATTAAAAGAGTGAAACGGTCTGAAGTGTGCGCAGGTGTAAAGCAACCTTGCTAGGCATGAAGGTGTGACCTCCAGGGCCTGGAAGTCTGGTGGTAGTAGTAGTATGATTTAAAGGCACAAAGTGATTGAAGTGTGCCCAGGCCCAGAGCTACTTTGCTGGGCATGACTGTGTTTGACCTCTTGGGCCTGGAAGTCTGGTGGTAGTAGTAGTATGATTTAAAGGCACAAAGTGATTGAAGTGTGCCCAGGCCCAGAGCTACTTTGCTGGGCATGACTGTGTTTGACCTCTTGGCTCTGGAAGTCTATTTCTAGGCTTATATAAAGGGTCAAACTTCTTGAAGTGTGCCCAGGCCCAGAGCTACTTTGCTGGGCATGACTGTGTTTGACCTCTGGGGCCTGGAAGTCTGGTAGTAGTAGTATGATTTAAAGGCACAAAGTGATTGAAGTGTGCCCAGGCCCAGAGCTACTTTGCTGGGCATGAATGTGTTTGAACTCTTGGGCCTGGAAGTCTATTTCTAGGCTTATATAAAGGGTCAAACTTCTTGAAGTGTGCCCAGGCCCAGAGCTACTTTGCTGGGCATGACTGTGTTTGACCTCTTGGGCCTGGAAGTCTGGTAGTAGTAGTAGTAGTAGTAGTAGTAGTAGTAGTAGTAGTAGTAGTATGATTTAAAGGTACAAAGTGAATGAAGTGTGCCCAGGCCCACAGCTACTTTGCTGGGCATGACTGTGTTTGACCTCTTGGGCCTGAAAGTCTATTTCTAGGCTTATATAAAGGGTCAAACTTCTTGAAGTGTGCCCAGGCCCAGAGCTACTTTGCTGGGCATGACTGTGTTTGACCTCTGGGGCCTGGAAGTCTGGTAGTAGTAGTATGATTTAAAGACACAAAGTGATTGAAGTGTGCCCAGGCCCAGAGCTACTTTGCTGGGCATGAATGTGTTTGAACTCTTGGGCCTGGAAGTCTGGTAGTAGTAGTATGATTTAAAGGTACAAAGTGAATGAAGTGTGCCCAGGCCCAGAGCTACTTTGCTGTGCATGACTGTGTTTGACCTCTTGGCTCTGGAAGTCTATTTCTAGGCTTATATAAAGAGTCAAACTTCTTGAAGTGTGCCCAGGCCCAGAGCTACTTTGCTGGGCATGACTGTGTTTGACCTCTGGGGCCTGGAAGTCTGGTAGTAGTAGTATGATTTAAAGGCACAAAGTGATTGAAGTGTGCCCAGGCCCAGAGCTACTTTGCTGGGCATGATTCTGTGACCTCTTGGGTCTGGAAATGTGGTACTTTGAAGGATTAAAAGAGTGAAACGGTCTGAAGTGTGCGCAGGTGTAAAGCAACCTTGCTAGGCATGAAGGTGTGACCTCCAGGGCCTGGAAGTCTGGTGGTAGTAGTAGTATGATTTAAAGGCACAAAGTGATTGAAGTGTGCCCAGGCCCAGAGCTACTTTGCTGGGCATGACTGTGTTTGACCTCTTGGGCCTGGAAGTCTGGTGGTAGTAGTAGTATGATTTAAAGGCACAAAGTGATTGAAGTGTGCCCAGGCCCAGAGCTACTTTGCTGGGCATGAATGTGTTTGAACTCTTGGGCCTGGAAGTCTATTTCTAGGCTTATATAAAGGGTCAAACATCTTGAAGTGTGCCCAGGCCCAGAGCTACTTTGCTGTGCATGACTGTGGTTGACCTCTTGGCCCTGGAAGTCTGGTGGTAGTAGTAGTATGATTTAAAGGCACAAAGTGAATGAAGTGTGCCCAGGCCCAGAGCTACTTTGCTGGGCATGAATGTGTTTGAACTCTTGGGCCTGGAAGTCTGGTAGTAGTAGTAGTAGTAGTAGTAGTAGTAGTAGTAGTATGATTTAAAGGCACAAAGTGCTTGAAGTGTGCCCAGGCCCAGAGCTACTTTGCTGTGCATGACTGTGTTTGACCTCTTGGCTCTGGAAGTCTATTTCTAGGCTTATATAAAGGGTCAAACTTCTTGAAGTGTGCCCAGGCCCAGAGCTACTTTGCTGTGTATGACTGTGTGACCTCTTGGCCCTGGAATTCTGGTGGTAGTAGTAGTATGATTTAAAGGCACAAAGTGAATGAAGTGTGCCCAGGCCCAGAGCTACTTTGCTGGGCATGACTGTGTTTGACCTCTTGGGCCTGGAAGTCTGGTAGTAGTAGTATGATTTAAAGGCACAAAGTGATTGAAGTGTGCCCAGGCCCAGAGCTACTTTGCTGGGCATGAATGTGTTTGAACTCTTGGGCCTGGAAGTCTATTTCTAGGCTTATATAAAGGGACAAACTTCTTGAAGTGTGCCCAGGCCCAGAGCTACTTTGCTGTGTATGACTGTGTGACCTCTTGGCCCTGGAATTCTGGTGGTAGTAGTAGTAGTAGTAGTATGATTTAAAGGTACAAAGTGAATGAAGTGTGCCCAGGCCCAGAGCCAGGCCTGGGCAGCAGGGGGCGCTCCTGGCCATGCCCAGCGAGTTTCGTGCGAATCGGACCTGGTCCGGAAGAGATACGAAGGGAAAACTCATTACTCGTCGGGGTGGCACATCCAGGCTCTCGACCCTCCCAAAGCGTCCGACCAGGGTGCACCCTGCCGGGCATGGTTAGCCGCCAGCCCCCTTCCTGGAGGTCTGGTTGGCACGGGGTTTTGATTTATCGGTTTCATATCTCTGGGCTCCTTGGGAGCAGAAAGTCGGTTGAGGGCCCTTTGGAAAGAGCCGGGGCTGCCGTTTAACGCTGTCCAAGCGGCAGGCGAAGCGCACCCACCGTTTTTACGCTATGATTTTTTAAAACCGCCGGGGCGGCAAACACAGGGCCGGTCGGGTTTGAAGACGAATATCTCTTCGGCCCTTGGGAGGAGAGAAGCAGCGCGGGTCACCTTTGAACGCGCTCGCTGCCAGGAACGTCTGGCGTAAAAGTTTCGTGGGAATCGGACGTTCCTAGGCTGAGAAGCGAGCGCCCGCCCTCGGGCGGTCGGGGGCCCCTTTCTCATTCCCCGTCTGGGCTAAAAATACGAGGTCGGACCCGATGGACTCGGGAGACTGGAGAGTACCAGGGAGACCCTGGAAGCAGGCGACCCGACCCACGCTTCGCTGTCTCCTCGGCCCTCGGGAGTAGAAGCGCGGGGACGGTGGCGTGGGCAGCAGGGGGCGCTCCTGGCCATGCCCAGCGAGTTTCGTGCGAATCGGACCTGGTCCGGAAGAGATACGAAGGGAAAACTCATTACTCGTCGGGGTGGCACATCCAGGCTCTCGACCCTCCCAAAGCGTCCGACCAGGGTGCACCCTGCCGGGCATGGTTAGCCGCCAGCCCCCTTCCTGGAGGTCTGGTTGGCACGGGGTTTTGATTTTTCGGTTTCATATCTCTGGGCTCCTTGGGAGCAGAAAGTCGGTTGAGGGCCCTTTGGAAAGAGCCGGGGCTGCCGTTTAACGCTGTCCAAGCGGCAGGCGAAGCGCACCCACCGTTTTTACGCTATGATTTTTTAAAACCGCCGGGGCGGCAAACACAGGGCCGGTCGGGTTTGAAGACGAATATCTCTTCGGCCCTTGGGAGGAGAGAAGCAGCGCGGGTCACCTTTGAACGCGCTCGCTGCCAGGAACGTCTGGCGTAAAAGTTTCGTGGGAATCGGACGTTCCTAGGCTGAGAAGCGAGCGCCCGCCCTCGGGCGGTCGGGGGCCCCTTTCTCATTCCCCGTCTGGGCTAAAAATACGAGGTCGGACCCGATGGACTCGGGAGACTGGAGAGTACCAGGGAGACCCTGGAAGCAGGCGACCCGACCCACGCTTCGCTGTCTCCTCGGCCCTCGGGAGTAGAAGCGCGGGGACGGTGGCGTGGGCAGCAGGGGGCGCTCCTGGCCATGCCCAGCGAGTTTCGTGCGAATCGGACCTGGTCCGGAAGAGATACGAAGGGAAAACTCATTACTCGTCGGGGTGGCACATCCAGGCTCTCGACCCTCCCAAAGCGTCCGACCAGGGTGCACCCTGCCGGGCATGGTTAGCCGCCAGCCCCCTTCCTGGAGGTCTGGTTGGCACGGGGTTTTGATTTATCGGTTTCATATCTCTGGGCTCCTTGGGAGCAGAAAGTCGGTTGAGGGCCCTTTGGAAAGAGCCGGGGCTGCCGTTTAACGCTGTCCAAGCGGCAGGCGAAGCGCACCCACCGTTTTTACGCTATGATTTTTTAAAACCGCCGGGGCGGCAAACACAGGGCCGGTCGGGTTTGAAGACGAATATCTCTTCGGCCCTTGGGAGGAGAGAAGCAGCGCGGGTCACCTTTGAACGCGCTCGCTGCCAGGAACGTCTGGCGTAAAAGTTTCGTGGGGAATCGGACGTTCCTAGGCTGAGAAGCGAGCGCCCGCCCTCGGGCGGTCGGGGGCCCCTTTCTCATTCCCCGTCTGGGCTAAAAATACGAGGTCGGACCCGATGGACTCGGGAGACTGGAGAGTACCAGGGAGACCCTGGAAGCAGGCGACCCGACCCACGCTTCGCTGTCTCCTCGGCCCTCGGGAGTAGAAGCGCGGGGACGGTGGCGTGGGCAGCAGGGGGCGCTCCTGGCCATGCCCAGCGAGTTTCGTGCGAATCGGACCTGGTCCGGAAGAGATACGAAGGGAAAACTCATTACTCGTCGGGGTGGCACATCCAGGCTCTCGACCCTCCCAAAGTGTCCGACCAGGGTGCACCCTGCCGGGCTAAGAGAACAGCCAGGTGAACCCTGGAGGTTCCGAACTCCAGACCCCTGGACCCGACGGCTCAGTCCGCCTCAGGTGCACTACAGAGGTCCTCGGGCTGTCCCTGAGTGCATTAAAACGGAAATCAGAATTACTCCCCCGGGTGGCACTTCCAGGCTCTCGACCCTCCCAAAGTGTCCGACCAGGGTGCACCCTGCTGGGCATGGTTAGCCGCCAGCCCCCTTCCTGGAGGTCTGGTTGGCACGGGGTTTTGCAAATAGGTCCCGTCGGGTATATGGGAGAGCAAAGAGAATCAATGGGGTCCAAGCACTAAATTCATCCAGTGGCGTTCTCTGGAAGCCCAAGGGGAGTCCGAGGGGTGTTCGGCCGGCAAGGGGAGCTCTCCCTCGGACACATGATCAAACGCCTGTCCCCTACCGGAAAGTGGTGTGCTCTGGATGCCCCCCCCCCCCCCCATCCCCCGAGGGGGGTGCTTATCCCGCGAGGGGAGCCCTCCTCGGGTTAAGTGAACCATCATGCCGATTCCCCTATGGAAGTGGGCACATCCAGGCACACAGTCTGCTTTGCTCTCCCCGACCCGAGTGCGTCTGTTGGGCTGAGTGTACGCCCAGGCAACTGGATCCAATGGCTCAGTCCGCCGCAGCGTGCTTCGACGATGGGTCGTACAGCCATGCCACCAGGGTGGGCGTGTTTGTAAATGTACCAGTGGATTCTCGTCGGCCTGCCACATCCATGGTATCGACCCACCAGGCCTGTCCGACCAGGGGTTGACCCTGGACGGGCACGGTCTGTGGTTTGGCCCTTGTCCTAGATGAAATCGGGCACGGGGTTTTCTGGCCAGGTACCATCGGGTTACTGGGAGAGCGGCTTCGGTCTCCAGGTGAGACCAATGGTGAAGCAGCACGAGGCAATGGAGAGCATGCAAAGCGATGGGGAAGCCATGCACGGCAATGGCCACGAAAAAAAAAAAAAAATCACCACGGAAGGAACGTGAAGAACAAGGAGGAGTGTAGTGACACTGCCCAAAGCTGCCCGGTGTTGCAGGGGTCTATTGGTGTGTTGCTTCCTTGTTTGGTAGAGTGGAGTACCAGACCCGCCAGGGGTAGGCAAACCATTCCCCCTACGGTAAGTGAGGAGCCAGCCATTTGACGAGCGGGTGTCCACGTGTACGGGTGCGAGCGCTATCCCCCCACACGGGGTTAGGCCACGGCCTTAGGTGGACGTCTGCCGACCAGCCCCGGCTGATCCAGAACTTCTGATGTGGAGAGCGGTTTTGACAGATCCTCCCTGGTTCTAGCGGGTCAAGCCTCTGATGGGGGGTGGGGGTTATTTGTAACCCATCCCAGAACTCTCTGGGGGAGACTCAGACGGCCAGTCTGTCTACTCAGTTGTCCTATACTGGTGTCTGTGGTTTGGGAGGAAGGGAGTGCCCTGCTTTGTTGGCCTCCTCTTCAAACCTACCTGGGCCCACGAATCACTCTTCTTGGTTACATCACGAAACGTAGGTTGAGCGAGGCTAGGGGGGAGGGAATTCGACGAGGTCTTTCCCTTGTCCCCCCACCAGCGGCCCACGAAAATCAAAACGGCGTGAAGAGAGGGAACGCCGAAAGCACCTGGAGTCGGCCGTCCGCACCTCCGGAGGAGGTGGACGGGGTACGGTGCGGGCATGACCGGATGGGACAGCTTTGCATCAAGGTGAGAGGTCGGCGTCCGAAGGCCAGAGGGCGGTGCGCGAGCACGTTTACACTGGCCGCGGAAGCTGTCCTGGGTAGCCCTGTATGGCGTCTGGACCTGACGGCGCACGCACTTACAACCCGCTGCTTCCTAGCCCCCGGAAGGGGAGGCGGATGTCACTCGTGGTTCATCCCAGACCACGGTGCAAACTACCTGGTTGATCCTGCCAGTAACATATGCTTGTCTCAAAGATTAAGCCATGCAGGTCTAAGTGCACACGGCCGGTACAGTGAAACTGCGAATGGCTCATTAAATCAGTTATGGTTCCTTTGATCGCTCCACACGTTACTCGGATAACTGTGGTAATTCTAGAGCTAATACATGCAAACGAGCGCTGACCCTTCGGGGGATGCGTGCATTTATCAGACCCAAAACCCATCCGGGGGGCTCGGGCCCCCCGGCCGCTTTGGTGACTCTAGATAACCTCGGGCCGATCGCGCGCCCTCCGCGGCGGCGACGTCTCATTCGAATGTCTGCCCTATCAACTTTCGATGGTACCATAGTCGGCTACCATGGTGACCACGGGTAACGGGGAATCAGGGTTCGATTCCGGAGAGGGAGCCTGAGAAACGGCTACCACATCCAAGGAAGGCAGCAGGCGCGCAAATTACCCATTCCCGACACGGGGAGGTAGTGACGAAAAATAACGATACAGGTCTCTTTCGAGGCCCTGTAATCGGAATGAGCGTATCCTAAACCCATGGGTGAGGACCCATTGGAGGGCAAGTCTGGTGCCAGCAGCCGCGGTAATTCCAGCTCCAATAGCGTATATTAAAGTTGCTGCAGTTAAAAAGCTCGTAGTTGGATGTCGGGAGTGGGCTGGCGGTCCGCCGCGAGGCGTGCCACCGCCTGTCTCAGACCCTGTCTCCCGGTGCCCCCCGGATGCCCTTGGCTGGGTGTCCGGACGGGGCTCGGAGCGTTTACTTTGAAAAAATTAGAGTGTTCAAAGCGGGCCCGCTTCTCGCCTGAATACCTGAGCTAGGAATAATGGAATAGGACTCCGGTTCTATTTTGTGGGTTTCCTGAACCAGGGCCATGATTAAGAGGGACGGCCGGGGGCATTCGTATTGCGCCGCTAGAGGTGAAATTCTTGGACCGGCGCAAGACGGACGAAAGCGAAAGCATTTGCCAAGAATGTTTTCATTAATCAAGAACGAAAGTCGGAGGTTCGAAGACGATCAGATACCGTCGTAGTTCCGACCGTAAACTATGCCGACCCGCGATCCGGCGGCGTTATTCCCATGACCCGCCGGGCAGCGTGAGGGAAACCACGAGTCTGTGGGTTCCGGGGGGAGTATGGTTGCAAAGCTGAAACTTAAAGGAATTGACGGAAGGGCACCACCAGGAGTGGAGCCTGCGGCTTAATTTGACTCAACACGGGAAACCTCACCCGGCCCGGACACGGAAAGGATTGACAGATTGATAGCTCTTTCTCGATTCTGTGGGTGGTGGTGCATGGCCGTTCTTAGTTGGTGGAGCGATTTGTCTGGTTAATTCCGATAACGAACGAGACTCCGGCATGCTAAATAGTTACGCGGCCCTCCGCGGTCGGCGTCAAACTTCTTAGAGGGACAAGTGGCGTTCAGCCACGCGAGATGGAGCAATAACAGGTCTGTGATGCCCTTAGATGTCCGGGGCTGCACGCGCGCCACAATGGTTGGATCAGCGTGTGCCTACCCTACACCGAGAGGTGCGGGTAATCCGCTGAACCCCATTCGTGATGGGGACTGGGGATTGCAATTATTCCCCATGAACGAGGAATTCCCAGTAAGCGCGGGTCATAAGCTCGCGTTGATTAAGTCCCTGCCCTTTGTACACACCGCCCGTCGCTACTACCGATCGGATGGTTTAGTGAGGTCCTCGGATCGGCCCCGCCGGGGCTCCTCGCGGGCCTTGGCGGAGCGCCGAGAAGTCGATCAAACTTGACTATCTAGAGGAAGTAAAAGTCGTAACAAGGTTTTCGTAGGTGAACCTGCGAAAGGATCATTAACGGGTAACGCTGTCCGGCGTGCCTCCTCTCCCGACCCCCTCGACTTCGCCGTCCCCCCGCGTCGGGGCCCAGGGTCGAAAGGGTCTTCGGGGTTGCTGTTACACGTGGTCGCTTGCAGGTCAGGCTGGACAGAAGGCATAAAGGAGGAGCCTAGTCCCTCCCACCCCTTCCTCGTCCTCCGCCTCTTCCTCCGCGTCGTCCTTCAGCACCCCCCCCCCGCAGGCCCCGGTATTCTCTGGGTTCCAGCGCGAGAGACGCGTCGTTCAAAAAACTCGGCGTCCCCGCTCGTCGGGCGAAGGCCGGTTTCCCCTCACCTTGCCGGCAGGAGAAGCGCCTGCGAGTCGAGCGGGTCGTACGGGTCCGTCCCGCGCCCTCCCTCTCGCTCGCACGGCCGCTGCCTCCGTCCACCGCGAGGGGT
>NW_027658801.1:243540-253540 GCF_041902795.1 Electrophorus electricus | reverse complement strand
GAAGTCTGGTAGTAGTAGTAGTAGTAGTAGTAGTAGTAGTAGTAGTAGTATGATTTAAAGGTACAAAGTGAATGAAGTGTGCCCAGGCCCAGAGCTACTTTGCTGGGCATGACTGTGTTTGACGTCTTGGGCCTGGAAGTCTGGTAGTAGTAGTATGATTTAAAGGTACAAAGTGAATGAAGTGTGCCCAGGCCCAGAGCTACTTTGCTGGGCATGACTGTGTTTGACCTCTTGGCTCTGGAAGTCTATTTCTAGGCTTATATAAAGGGTCAAACTTCTTGAAGTGTGCCCAGGCCCAGAGCTACTTTGCTGGGCATGACTGTGTTTGACCTCTGGGGCCTGGAAGTCTGGTAGTAGTAGTATGATTTAAAGGCACAAAGTGATTGAAGTGTGCCCAGGCCCAGAGCTACTTTGCTGGGCATGAATGTGTTTGAACTCTTGGGCCTGGAAGTCTATTTCTAGGCTTATATAAAGGGTCAAACTTCTTGAAGTGTGCCCAGGCCCAGAGCTACTTTGCTGGGCATGACTGTGTTTGACCTCTTGGGCCTGGAAGTCTGGTAGTAGTAGTAGTAGTAGTAGTAGTAGTAGTAGTAGTAGTAGTAGTATGATTTAAAGGTACAAAGTGAATGAAGTGTGCCCAGGCCCACAGCTACTTTGCTGGGCATGACTGTGTTTGACCTCTTGGGCCTGAAAGTCTATTTCTAGGCTTATATAAAGGGTCAAACTTCTTGAAGTGTGCCCAGGCCCAGAGCTACTTTGCTGGGCATGACTGTGTTTGACCTCTGGGGCCTGGAAGTCTGGTAGTAGTAGTATGATTTAAAGACACAAAGTGATTGAAGTGTGCCCAGGCCCAGAGCTACTTTGCTGGGCATGAATGTGTTTGAACTCTTGGGCCTGGAAGTCTGGTAGTAGTAGTATGATTTAAAGGTACAAAGTGAATGAAGTGTGCCCAGGCCCAGAGCTACTTTGCTGTGCATGACTGTGTTTGACCTCTTGGCTCTGGAAGTCTATTTCTAGGCTTATATAAAGGGTCAAACTTCTTGAAGTGTGCCCAGGCCCAGAGCTACTTTGCTGGGCATGACTGTGTTTGACCTCTGGGGCCTGGAAGTCTGGTAGTAGTAGTATGATTTAAAGGCACAAAGTGATTGAAGTGTGCCCAGGCCCAGAGCTACTTTGCTGGGCATGATTCTGTGACCTCTTGGGTCTGGAAATGTGGTACTTTGAAGGATTAAAAGAGTGAAACGGTCTGAAGTGTGCGCAGGTGTAAAGCAACCTTGCTAGGCATGAAGGTGTGACCTCCAGGGCCTGGAAGTCTGGTGGTAGTAGTAGTATGATTTAAAGGCACAAAGTGATTGAAGTGTGCCCAGGCCCAGAGCTACTTTGCTGGGCATGACTGTGTTTGACCTCTTGGGCCTGGAAGTCTGGTGGTAGTAGTAGTATGATTTAAAGGCACAAAGTGAATGAAGTGTGCCCAGGCCCAGAGCTACTTTGCTGGGCATGACTGTGTTTGACCTCTTGGGCCTGGAAGTCTGGTAGTAGTAGTAGTAGTAGTAGTAGTAGTAGTAGTAGTAGTATGATTTAAAGGTACAAAGTGAATGAAGTGTGCCCAGGCCCAGAGCTACTTTGCTGGGCATGACTGTGTTTGACCTCTTGGCTCTGGAAGTCTATTTCTAGGCTTATATAAAGGGTCAAACTTCTTGAAGTGTGCCCAGGCCCAGAGCTACTTTGCTGTGTATGACTGTGTGACCTCTTGGCCCTGGAATTCTGGTGGTAGTAGTAGTATGATTTAAAGGCACAAAGTGATTGAAGTGTGCCCAGGCCCAGAGCTACTTTGCTGGGCATGACTGTGTTTGACCTCTTGGGCCTGGAAGTCTGGTAGTAGTAGTATGATTTAAAGGCACAAAGTGATTGAAGTGTGCCCAGGCCCAGAGCTACTTTGCTGGGCATGAATGTGTTTGAACTCTTGGGCCTGGAAGTCTATTTCTAGGCTTATATAAAGGGACAAACTTCTTGAAGTGTGCCCAGGCCCAGAGCTACTTTGCTGTGTATGACTGTGTGACCTCTTGGCCCTGGAATTCTGGTGGTAGTAGTAGTAGTAGTAGTATGATTTAAAGGTACAAAGTGAATGAAGTGTGCCCAGGCCCAGAGCCAGGCCTGGGCAGCAGGGGGCGCTCCTGGCCATGCCCAGCGAGTTTCGTGCGAATCGGACCTGGTCCGGAAGAGATACGAAGGGAAAACTCATTACTCGTCGGGGTGGCACATCCAGGCTCTCGACCCTCCCAAAGCGTCCGACCAGGGTGCACCCTGCCGGGCATGGTTAGCCGCCAGCCCCCTTCCTGGAGGTCTGGTTGGCACGGGGTTTTGATTTATCGGTTTCATATCTCTGGGCTCCTTGGGAGCAGAAAGTCGGTTGAGGGCCCTTTGGAAAGAGCCGGGGCTGCCGTTTAACGCTGTCCAAGCGGCAGGCGAAGCGCACCCACCGTTTTTACGCTATGATTTTTTAAAACCGCCGGGGCGGCAAACACAGGGCCGGTCGGGTTTGAAGACGAATATCTCTTCGGCCCTTGGGAGGAGAGAAGCAGCGCGGGTCACCTTTGAACGCGCTCGCTGCCAGGAACGTCTGGCGTAAAAGTTTCGTGGGAATCGGACGTTCCTAGGCTGAGAAGCGAGCGCCCGCCCTCGGGCGGTCGGGGGCCCCTTTCTCATTCCCCGTCTGGGCTAAAAATACGAGGTCGGACCCGATGGACTCGGGAGACTGGAGAGTACCAGGGAGACCCTGGAAGCAGGCGACCCGACCCACGCTTCGCTGTCTCCTCGGCCCTCGGGAGTAGAAGCGCGGGGACGGTGGCGTGGGCAGCAGGGGGCGCTCCTGGCCATGCCCAGCGAGTTTCGTGCGAATCGGACCTGGTCCGGAAGAGATACGAAGGGAAAACTCATTACTCGTCGGGGTGGCACATCCAGGCTCTCGACCCTCCCAAAGCGTCCGACCAGGGTGCACCCTGCCGGGCATGGTTAGCCGCCAGCCCCCTTCCTGGAGGTCTGGTTGGCACGGGGTTTTGATTTTTCGGTTTCATATCTCTGGGCTCCTTGGGAGCAGAAAGTCGGTTGAGGGCCCTTTGGAAAGAGCCGGGGCTGCCGTTTAACGCTGTCCAAGCGGCAGGCGAAGCGCACCCACCGTTTTTACGCTATGATTTTTTAAAACCGCCGGGGCGGCAAACACAGGGCCGGTCGGGTTTGAAGACGAATATCTCTTCGGCCCTTGGGAGGAGAGAAGCAGCGCGGGTCACCTTTGAACGCGCTCGCTGCCAGGAACGTCTGGCGTAAAAGTTTCGTGGGAATCGGACGTTCCTAGGCTGAGAAGCGAGCGCCCGCCCTCGGGCGGTCGGGGGCCCCTTTCTCATTCCCCGTCTGGGCTAAAAATACGAGGTCGGACCCGATGGACTCGGGAGACTGGAGAGTACCAGGGAGACCCTGGAAGCAGGCGACCCGACCCACGCTTCGCTGTCTCCTCGGCCCTCGGGAGTAGAAGCGCGGGGACGGTGGCGTGGGCAGCAGGGGGCGCTCCTGGCCATGCCCAGCGAGTTTCGTGCGAATCGGACCTGGTCCGGAAGAGATACGAAGGGAAAACTCATTACTCGTCGGGGTGGCACATCCAGGCTCTCGACCCTCCCAAAGCGTCCGACCAGGGTGCACCCTGCCGGGCATGGTTAGCCGCCAGCCCCCTTCCTGGAGGTCTGGTTGGCACGGGGTTTTGATTTATCGGTTTCATATCTCTGGGCTCCTTGGGAGCAGAAAGTCGGTTGAGGGCCCTTTGGAAAGAGCCGGGGCTGCCGTTTAACGCTGTCCAAGCGGCAGGCGAAGCGCACCCACCGTTTTTACGCTATGATTTTTTAAAACCGCCGGGGCGGCAAACACAGGGCCGGTCGGGTTTGAAGACGAATATCTCTTCGGCCCTTGGGAGGAGAGAAGCAGCGCGGGTCACCTTTGAACGCGCTCGCTGCCAGGAACGTCTGGCGTAAAAGTTTCGTGGGAATCGGACGTTCCTAGGCTGAGAAGCGAGCGCCCGCCCTCGGGCGGTCGGGGGCCCCTTTCTCATTCCCCGTCTGGGCTAAAAATACGAGGTCGGACCCGATGGACTCGGGAGACTGGAGAGTACCAGGGAGACCCTGGAAGCAGGCGACCCGACCCACGCTTCGCTGTCTCCTCGGCCCTCGGGAGTAGAAGCGCGGGGACGGTGGCGTGGGCAGCAGGGGGCGCTCCTGGCCATGCCCAGCGAGTTTCGTGCGAATCGGACCTGGTCCGGAAGAGATACGAAGGGAAAACTCATTACTCGTCGGGGTGGCACATCCAGGCTCTCGACCCTCCCAAAGTGTCCGACCAGGGTGCACCCTGCCGGGCTAAGAGAACAGCCAGGTGAACCCTGGAGGTTCCGAACTCCAGACCCCTGGACCCGACGGCTCAGTCCGCCTCAGGTGCACTACAGAGGTCCTCGGGCTGTCCCTGAGTGCATTAAAACGGAAATCAGAATTACTCCCCCGGGTGGCACTTCCAGGCTCTCGACCCTCCCAAAGTGTCCGACCAGGGTGCACCCTGCTGGGCATGGTTAGCCGCCAGCCCCCTTCCTGGAGGTCTGGTTGGCACGGGGTTTTGCAAATAGGTCCCGTCGGGTATATGGGAGAGCAAAGAGAATCAATGGGGTCCAAGCACTAAATTCATCCAGTGGCGTTCTCTGGAAGCCCAAGGGGAGTCCGAGGGGTGTTCGGCCGGCAAGGGGAGCTCTCCCTCGGACACATGATCAAACGCCTGTCCCCTACCGGAAAGTGGTGTGCTCTGGATGCCCCCCCCCCCCCCCATCCCCCGAGGGGGGTGCTTATCCCGCGAGGGGAGCCCTCCTCGGGTTAAGTGAACCATCATGCCGATTCCCCTATGGAAGTGGGCACATCCAGGCACACAGTCTGCTTTGCTCTCCCCGACCCGAGTGCGTCTGTTGGGCTGAGTGTACGCCCAGGCAACTGGATCCAATGGCTCAGTCCGCCGCAGCGTGCTTCGACGATGGGTCGTACAGCCATGCCACCAGGGTGGGCGTGTTTGTAAATGTACCAGTGGATTCTCGTCGGCCTGCCACATCCATGGTATCGACCCACCAGGCCTGTCCGACCAGGGGTTGACCCTGGACGGGCACGGTCTGTGGTTTGGCCCTTGTCCTAGATGAAATCGGGCACGGGGTTTTCTGGCCAGGTACCATCGGGTTACTGGGAGAGCGGCTTCGGTCTCCAGGTGAGACCAATGGTGAAGCAGCACGAGGCAATGGAGAGCATGCAAAGCGATGGGGAAGCCATGCACGGCAATGGCCACGAAAAAAAAAAAAAAATCACCACGGAAGGAACGTGAAGAACAAGGAGGAGTGTAGTGACACTGCCCAAAGCTGCCCGGTGTTGCAGGGGTCTATTGGTGTGTTGCTTCCTTGTTTGGTAGAGTGGAGTACCAGACCCGCCAGGGGTAGGCAAACCATTCCCCCTACGGTAAGTGAGGAGCCAGCCATTTGACGAGCGGGTGTCCACGTGTACGGGTGCGAGCGCTATCCCCCCACACGGGGTTAGGCCACGGCCTTAGGTGGACGTCTGCCGACCAGCCCCGGCTGATCCAGAACTTCTGATGTGGAGAGCGGTTTTGACAGATCCTCCCTGGTTCTAGCGGGTCAAGCCTCTGATGGGGGGTGGGGGTTATTTGTAACCCATCCCAGAACTCTCTGGGGGAGACTCAGACGGCCAGTCTGTCTACTCAGTTGTCCTATACTGGTGTCTGTGGTTTGGGAGGAAGGGAGTGCCCTGCTTTGTTGGCCTCCTCTTCAAACCTACCTGGGCCCACGAATCACTCTTCTTGGTTACATCACGAAACGTAGGTTGAGCGAGGCTAGGGGGGAGGGAATTCGACGAGGTCTTTCCCTTGTCCCCCCACCAGCGGCCCACGAAAATCAAAACGGCGTGAAGAGAGGGAACGCCGAAAGCACCTGGAGTCGGCCGTCCGCACCTCCGGAGGAGGTGGACGGGGTACGGTGCGGGCATGACCGGATGGGACAGCTTTGCATCAAGGTGAGAGGTCGGCGTCCGAAGGCCAGAGGGCGGTGCGCGAGCACGTTTACACTGGCCGCGGAAGCTGTCCTGGGTAGCCCTGTATGGCGTCTGGACCTGACGGCGCACGCACTTACAACCCGCTGCTTCCTAGCCCCCGGAAGGGGAGGCGGATGTCACTCGTGGTTCATCCCAGACCACGGTGCAAACTACCTGGTTGATCCTGCCAGTAACATATGCTTGTCTCAAAGATTAAGCCATGCAGGTCTAAGTGCACACGGCCGGTACAGTGAAACTGCGAATGGCTCATTAAATCAGTTATGGTTCCTTTGATCGCTCCACACGTTACTCGGATAACTGTGGTAATTCTAGAGCTAATACATGCAAACGAGCGCTGACCCTTCGGGGGATGCGTGCATTTATCAGACCCAAAACCCATCCGGGGGGCTCGGGCCCCCCGGCCGCTTTGGTGACTCTAGATAACCTCGGGCCGATCGCGCGCCCTCCGCGGCGGCGACGTCTCATTCGAATGTCTGCCCTATCAACTTTCGATGGTACCATAGTCGGCTACCATGGTGACCACGGGTAACGGGGAATCAGGGTTCGATTCCGGAGAGGGAGCCTGAGAAACGGCTACCACATCCAAGGAAGGCAGCAGGCGCGCAAATTACCCATTCCCGACACGGGGAGGTAGTGACGAAAAATAACGATACAGGTCTCTTTCGAGGCCCTGTAATCGGAATGAGCGTATCCTAAACCCATGGGTGAGGACCCATTGGAGGGCAAGTCTGGTGCCAGCAGCCGCGGTAATTCCAGCTCCAATAGCGTATATTAAAGTTGCTGCAGTTAAAAAGCTCGTAGTTGGATGTCGGGAGTGGGCTGGCGGTCCGCCGCGAGGCGTGCCACCGCCTGTCTCAGACCCTGTCTCCCGGTGCCCCCCGGATGCCCTTGGCTGGGTGTCCGGACGGGGCTCGGAGCGTTTACTTTGAAAAAATTAGAGTGTTCAAAGCGGGCCCGCTTCTCGCCTGAATACCTGAGCTAGGAATAATGGAATAGGACTCCGGTTCTATTTTGTGGGTTTCCTGAACCAGGGCCATGATTAAGAGGGACGGCCGGGGGCATTCGTATTGCGCCGCTAGAGGTGAAATTCTTGGACCGGCGCAAGACGGACGAAAGCGAAAGCATTTGCCAAGAATGTTTTCATTAATCAAGAACGAAAGTCGGAGGTTCGAAGACGATCAGATACCGTCGTAGTTCCGACCGTAAACTATGCCGACCCGCGATCCGGCGGCGTTATTCCCATGACCCGCCGGGCAGCGTGAGGGAAACCACGAGTCTGTGGGTTCCGGGGGGAGTATGGTTGCAAAGCTGAAACTTAAAGGAATTGACGGAAGGGCACCACCAGGAGTGGAGCCTGCGGCTTAATTTGACTCAACACGGGAAACCTCACCCGGCCCGGACACGGAAAGGATTGACAGATTGATAGCTCTTTCTCGATTCTGTGGGTGGTGGTGCATGGCCGTTCTTAGTTGGTGGAGCGATTTGTCTGGTTAATTCCGATAACGAACGAGACTCCGGCATGCTAAATAGTTACGCGGCCCTCCGCGGTCGGCGTCAAACTTCTTAGAGGGACAAGTGGCGTTCAGCCACGCGAGATGGAGCAATAACAGGTCTGTGATGCCCTTAGATGTCCGGGGCTGCACGCGCGCCACAATGGTTGGATCAGCGTGTGCCTACCCTACACCGAGAGGTGCGGGTAATCCGCTGAACCCCATTCGTGATGGGGACTGGGGATTGCAATTATTCCCCATGAACGAGGAATTCCCAGTAAGCGCGGGTCATAAGCTCGCGTTGATTAAGTCCCTGCCCTTTGTACACACCGCCCGTCGCTACTACCGATCGGATGGTTTAGTGAGGTCCTCGGATCGGCCCCGCCGGGGCTCCTCGCGGGCCTTGGCGGAGCGCCGAGAAGTCGATCAAACTTGACTATCTAGAGGAAGTAAAAGTCGTAACAAGGTTTTCGTAGGTGAACCTGCGAAAGGATCATTAACGGGTAACGCTGTCCGGCGTGCCTCCTCTCCCGACCCCCTCGACTTCGCCGTCCCCCCGCGTCGGGGCCCAGGGTCGAAAGGGTCTTCGGGGTTGCTGTTACACGTGGTCGCTTGCAGGTCAGGCTGGACAGAAGGCATAAAGGAGGAGCCTAGTCCCTCCCACCCCTTCCTCGTCCTCCGCCTCTTCCTCCGCGTCGTCCTTCAGCACCCCCCCCCCGCAGGCCCCGGTATTCTCTGGGTTCCAGCGCGAGAGACGCGTCGTTCAAAAAACTCGGCGTCCCCGCTCGTCGGGCGAAGGCCGGTTTCCCCTCACCTTGCCGGCAGGAGAAGCGCCTGCGAGTCGAGCGGGTCGTACGGGTCTGTCCCGCGCCCTCCCTCTCGCTCGCACGGCCGCTGCCTCCGTCCACCGCGAGGGGTTTTCCTATTTTGTTGTCCTTGTCATTCATCCCCGTCCCCTTGCTCGCTGACGAGCGGACTTTCCGGGGGGGGTTGCGAGCGCTGCTCCTCGTGGGGCAGGCCATGGCCCTTCCTGTGTTCGTCCGCCCACCGGCGTCCTGGGGCGTGGTGGTGGTGGGTGGCGCAGCCGGTTCCCCTGCTTCTCTCTCTCAGAAAGGAGTCTCAGGGGGACCCCCGGCAGGTACCTAGGGCTTGGCCCACGCTACGTGAGTTCCACCCCTTTCGAGGGGTCGGACGGGGCGGGCGCGGAGGGCCGCGGTTCAAAGACTGACTCGTCTGCCACGTGGGGCGTGTGGGCAAAGCGCAACCCCGCGCCCGTTTCAACACTCGCAGACGGGGGCGCCTGACCGGTTGGTGAAACCTTTTAAACCTGTCTTTGTAGTCGTGGTGAAAGACCTAAACTGAGCCTGAAATAAAAGAGTACAACTCTTAGCGGTGGATCACTTGGCTCGTGCGTCGATGAAGAACGCAGCCAGCTGCGAGAACTAATGTGAATTGCAGGACACATTGATCATCGACATTTCGAACGCACATTGCGGCCCCGGGTCCATCCCGGGGCTACGCCTGTCTGAGGGTCGCTATTCCTATCTGTCGGACCTGCCTTCTCAGGCGGGACCGCGGTTGGAGGTTCGTAGGTGGGGGGGTGCCCCCTGGCCTCCGTCTTCCTAAAAGCAGACGGTTCCCGGTCGCTGTCTCGGTGAGATCCGGTCGGTGGGTTCGCTGCGGTTGAGTGCCCGTTCTCCGTGCACAAGCTTCTCCTCCCCCGCTTCGGTTCGTTTCGGTTCGTTTCGGCTCCGCTCCTGGCCTGGCCAGGAACGTGGTCCCCTGCGCCCGAGAAAGAAGCGAGCGTGGCTGCCGGTGGGTTCTCTCCGCTTTGGCTGCCCACGTTTTCGCTTCTTTTCTCACCCCCTGCGCAGGCGGATCACGGAAAGGTGTCTGTTCTGTTCCGTTACGTGCGCGAGCGGAGGGAGGTTGTTGTTACATGCGTTCCCCCCCCCCCTCCCCCGGTGGGGGGGGTGGGGGGGGTCGGGGTTCGGGTGGCTCTGCCTCTGGCGTTTTCCTTACGGGCCGACCTGTCCGTGGCACGTCCGTGACGTCCCGACCTGTGTCCTCGTTAGCCCGGGTGAAAAGGGACTCGTCCCCTAACCCGGCGGTGTTCACGCTTCTGGGCAACCCTCCAGAGCGAACTCGGGAGCGACCTCAGATCAGACGAGACAACCCGCTGAATTTAAGCATATTACTAAGCGGAGGAAAAGAAACTAACAAGGATTCCCTCAGTAGCGGCGAGCGAAGAGGGAAGAGCCCAGCGCTGAATCCCCCGTCCGGGTGCGGGCGAGGGGAATTGTGGCGTATGGAAGTCTGTTTTCTTCCTGGCGCGGGCCGGGGGCCTGAGTCCTTCTGATGGAGGCTCAGCCCGTGGAC
>NW_027658801.1:228540-238540 GCF_041902795.1 Electrophorus electricus | reverse complement strand
ACTGTGTTTGACCTCTTGGGCCTGGAAGTCTGGTGGTAGTAGTAGTATGATTTAAAGGCACAAAGTGAATGAAGTGTGCCCAGGCCCAGAGCTACTTTGCTGGGCATGACTGTGTTTGACCTCTTGGGCCTGGAAGTCTGGTAGTAGTAGTAGTAGTAGTAGTAGTAGTAGTAGTAGTAGTATGATTTAAAGGTACAAAGTGAATGAAGTGTGCCCAGGCCCAGAGCTACTTTGCTGGGCATGACTGTGTTTGACCTCTTGGGCCTGGAAGTCTATTTCTAGGCTTATATAAAGGGTCAAACTTCTTGAAGTGTGCCCAGGCCCAGAGCTACTTTGCTGGGCATGACTGTGTTTGACCTCTTGGGTCTGGAAGTCTGGTGGTAGTAGTAGTAGTATGATTTAAAGGCACAAAGTGATTGAAGTGTGCCCAGGCCCAGAGCTACTTTGCTGGGCATGAATGTGTTTGAACTCTTGGGCCTGGAAGTCTGGTAGTAGTAGTATGATTTAAAGGCACAAAGTGATTGAAGTGTGCCCAGGCCCAGAGCTACTTTGCTGGGCATGACTGTGTTTGACCTCTTGGGCCTGGAAGTCTGGTGGTAGTAGTAGTATGATTTAAAGGCACAAAGTGATTGAAGTGTGCCCAGGCCCAGAGCTACTTTGCTGGGCATGAATGTGTTTGAACTCTTGGGCCTGGAAGTCTGGTAGTAGTAGTAGTAGTAGTAGTAGTAGTAGTAGTAGTAGTAGTAGTATGATTTAAAGGTACAAAGTGAATGAAGTGTGCCCAGGCCCAGAGCTACTTTGCTGGGCATGACTGTGTTTGACCTCTTGGCTCTGGAAGTCTATTTCTAGGCTTATATAAAGGGTCAAACTTCTTGAAGTGTGCCCAGGCCCAGAGCTACTTTGCTGGGCATGACTGTGTTTGACCTCTGGGGCCTGGAAGTCTGGTAGTAGTAGTATGATTTAAAGGCACAAAGTGATTGAAGTGTGCCCAGGCCCAGAGCTACTTTGCTGGGCATGATTCTGTGACCTCTTGGGTCTGGAAATGTGGTACTTTGAAGGATTAAAAGAGTGAAACGGTCTGAAGTGTGCGCAGGTGTAAAGCAACCTTGCTAGGCATGAAGGTGTGACCTCCAGGGCCTGGAAGTCTGGTGGTAGTAGTAGTATGATTTAAAGGCACAAAGTGATTGAAGTGTGCCCAGGCCCAGAGCTACTTTGCTGGGCATGACTGTGTTTGACCTCTTGGGCCTGGAAGTCTGGTGGTAGTAGTAGTATGATTTAAAGGCACAAAGTGATTGAAGTGTGCCCAGGCCCAGAGCTACTTTGCTGGGCATGACTGTGTTTGACCTCTTGGCTCTGGAAGTCTATTTCTAGGCTTATATAAAGGGTCAAACTTCTTGAAGTGTGCCCAGGCCCAGAGCTACTTTGCTGGGCATGACTGTGTTTGACCTCTGGGGCCTGGAAGTCTGGTAGTAGTAGTATGATTTAAAGGCACAAAGTGATTGAAGTGTGCCCAGGCCCAGAGCTACTTTGCTGGGCATGAATGTGTTTGAACTCTTGGGCCTGGAAGTCTATTTCTAGGCTTATATAAAGGGTCAAACTTCTTGAAGTGTGCCCAGGCCCAGAGCTACTTTGCTGGGCATGACTGTGTTTGACCTCTTGGGCCTGGAAGTCTGGTAGTAGTAGTAGTAGTAGTAGTAGTAGTAGTAGTAGTAGTAGTAGTATGATTTAAAGGTACAAAGTGAATGAAGTGTGCCCAGGCCCACAGCTACTTTGCTGGGCATGACTGTGTTTGACCTCTTGGGCCTGAAAGTCTATTTCTAGGCTTATATAAAGGGTCAAACTTCTTGAAGTGTGCCCAGGCCCAGAGCTACTTTGCTGGGCATGACTGTGTTTGACCTCTGGGGCCTGGAAGTCTGGTAGTAGTAGTATGATTTAAAGACACAAAGTGATTGAAGTGTGCCCAGGCCCAGAGCTACTTTGCTGGGCATGAATGTGTTTGAACTCTTGGGCCTGGAAGTCTGGTAGTAGTAGTATGATTTAAAGGTACAAAGTGAATGAAGTGTGCCCAGGCCCAGAGCTACTTTGCTGTGCATGACTGTGTTTGACCTCTTGGCTCTGGAAGTCTATTTCTAGGCTTATATAAAGGGTCAAACTTCTTGAAGTGTGCCCAGGCCCAGAGCTACTTTGCTGGGCATGACTGTGTTTGACCTCTGGGGCCTGGAAGTCTGGTAGTAGTAGTATGATTTAAAGGCACAAAGTGATTGAAGTGTGCCCAGGCCCAGAGCTACTTTGCTGGGCATGATTCTGTGACCTCTTGGGTCTGGAAATGTGGTACTTTGAAGGATTAAAAGAGTGAAACGGTCTGAAGTGTGCGCAGGTGTAAAGCAACCTTGCTAGGCATGAAGGTGTGACCTCCAGGGCCTGGAAGTCTGGTGGTAGTAGTAGTATGATTTAAAGGCACAAAGTGATTGAAGTGTGCCCAGGCCCAGAGCTACTTTGCTGGGCATGACTGTGTTTGACCTCTTGGGCCTGGAAGTCTGGTGGTAGTAGTAGTATGATTTAAAGGCACAAAGTGATTGAAGTGTGCCCAGGCCCAGAGCTACTTTGCTGGGCATGACTGTGTTTGACCTCTTGGCTCTGGAAGTCTATTTCTAGGCTTATATAAAGGGTCAAACTTCTTGAAGTGTGCCCAGGCCCAGAGCTACTTTGCTGGGCATGACTGTGTTTGACCTCTGGGGCCTGGAAGTCTGGTAGTAGTAGTATGATTTAAAGGCACAAAGTGATTGAAGTGTGCCCAGGCCCAGAGCTACTTTGCTGGGCATGAATGTGTTTGAACTCTTGGGCCTGGAAGTCTATTTCTAGGCTTATATAAAGGGTCAAACTTCTTGAAGTGTGCCCAGGCCCAGAGCTACTTTGCTGGGCATGACTGTGTTTGACCTCTTGGGCCTGGAAGTCTGGTAGTAGTAGTAGTAGTAGTAGTAGTAGTAGTAGTAGTAGTAGTAGTATGATTTAAAGGTACAAAGTGAATGAAGTGTGCCCAGGCCCACAGCTACTTTGCTGGGCATGACTGTGTTTGACCTCTTGGGCCTGAAAGTCTATTTCTAGGCTTATATAAAGGGTCAAACTTCTTGAAGTGTGCCCAGGCCCAGAGCTACTTTGCTGGGCATGACTGTGTTTGACCTCTGGGGCCTGGAAGTCTGGTAGTAGTAGTATGATTTAAAGACACAAAGTGATTGAAGTGTGCCCAGGCCCAGAGCTACTTTGCTGGGCATGAATGTGTTTGAACTCTTGGGCCTGGAAGTCTGGTAGTAGTAGTATGATTTAAAGGTACAAAGTGAATGAAGTGTGCCCAGGCCCAGAGCTACTTTGCTGTGCATGACTGTGTTTGACCTCTTGGCTCTGGAAGTCTATTTCTAGGCTTATATAAAGGGTCAAACTTCTTGAAGTGTGCCCAGGCCCAGAGCTACTTTGCTGGGCATGACTGTGTTTGACCTCTGGGGCCTGGAAGTCTGGTAGTAGTAGTATGATTTAAAGGCACAAAGTGATTGAAGTGTGCCCAGGCCCAGAGCTACTTTGCTGGGCATGATTCTGTGACCTCTTGGGTCTGGAAATGTGGTACTTTGAAGGATTAAAAGAGTGAAACGGTCTGAAGTGTGCGCAGGTGTAAAGCAACCTTGCTAGGCATGAAGGTGTGACCTCCAGGGCCTGGAAGTCTGGTGGTAGTAGTAGTATGATTTAAAGGCACAAAGTGATTGAAGTGTGCCCAGGCCCAGAGCTACTTTGCTGGGCATGACTGTGTTTGACCTCTTGGGCCTGGAAGTCTGGTGGTAGTAGTAGTATGATTTAAAGGCACAAAGTGATTGAAGTGTGCCCAGGCCCAGAGCTACTTTGCTGGGCATGAATGTGTTTGAACTCTTGGGCCTGGAAGTCTATTTCTAGGCTTATATAAAGGGTCAAACATCTTGAAGTGTGCCCAGGCCCAGAGCTACTTTGCTGTGCATGACTGTGGTTGACCTCTTGGCCCTGGAAGTCTGGTGGTAGTAGTAGTATGATTTAAAGGCACAAAGTGAATGAAGTGTGCCCAGGCCCAGAGCTACTTTGCTGGGCATGAATGTGTTTGAACTCTTGGGCCTGGAAGTCTGGTAGTAGTAGTAGTAGTAGTAGTAGTAGTAGTAGTAGTATGATTTAAAGGCACAAAGTGCTTGAAGTGTGCCCAGGCCCAGAGCTACTTTGCTGTGCATGACTGTGTTTGACCTCTTGGCTCTGGAAGTCTATTTCTAGGCTTATATAAAGGGTCAAACTTCTTGAAGTGTGCCCAGGCCCAGAGCTACTTTGCTGTGTATGACTGTGTGACCTCTTGGCCCTGGAATTCTGGTGGTAGTAGTAGTATGATTTAAAGGCACAAAGTGAATGAAGTGTGCCCAGGCCCAGAGCTACTTTGCTGGGCATGACTGTGTTTGACCTCTTGGGCCTGGAAGTCTGGTAGTAGTAGTATGATTTAAAGGCACAAAGTGATTGAAGTGTGCCCAGGCCCAGAGCTACTTTGCTGGGCATGAATGTGTTTGAACTCTTGGGCCTGGAAGTCTATTTCTAGGCTTATATAAAGGGACAAACTTCTTGAAGTGTGCCCAGGCCCAGAGCTACTTTGCTGTGTATGACTGTGTGACCTCTTGGCCCTGGAATTCTGGTGGTAGTAGTAGTAGTAGTAGTATGATTTAAAGGTACAAAGTGAATGAAGTGTGCCCAGGCCCAGAGCCAGGCCTGGGCAGCAGGGGGCGCTCCTGGCCATGCCCAGCGAGTTTCGTGCGAATCGGACCTGGTCCGGAAGAGATACGAAGGGAAAACTCATTACTCGTCGGGGTGGCACATCCAGGCTCTCGACCCTCCCAAAGCGTCCGACCAGGGTGCACCCTGCCGGGCATGGTTAGCCGCCAGCCCCCTTCCTGGAGGTCTGGTTGGCACGGGGTTTTGATTTATCGGTTTCATATCTCTGGGCTCCTTGGGAGCAGAAAGTCGGTTGAGGGCCCTTTGGAAAGAGCCGGGGCTGCCGTTTAACGCTGTCCAAGCGGCAGGCGAAGCGCACCCACCGTTTTTACGCTATGATTTTTTAAAACCGCCGGGGCGGCAAACACAGGGCCGGTCGGGTTTGAAGACGAATATCTCTTCGGCCCTTGGGAGGAGAGAAGCAGCGCGGGTCACCTTTGAACGCGCTCGCTGCCAGGAACGTCTGGCGTAAAAGTTTCGTGGGAATCGGACGTTCCTAGGCTGAGAAGCGAGCGCCCGCCCTCGGGCGGTCGGGGGCCCCTTTCTCATTCCCCGTCTGGGCTAAAAATACGAGGTCGGACCCGATGGACTCGGGAGACTGGAGAGTACCAGGGAGACCCTGGAAGCAGGCGACCCGACCCACGCTTCGCTGTCTCCTCGGCCCTCGGGAGTAGAAGCGCGGGGACGGTGGCGTGGGCAGCAGGGGGCGCTCCTGGCCATGCCCAGCGAGTTTCGTGCGAATCGGACCTGGTCCGGAAGAGATACGAAGGGAAAACTCATTACTCGTCGGGGTGGCACATCCAGGCTCTCGACCCTCCCAAAGCGTCCGACCAGGGTGCACCCTGCCGGGCATGGTTAGCCGCCAGCCCCCTTCCTGGAGGTCTGGTTGGCACGGGGTTTTGATTTTTCGGTTTCATATCTCTGGGCTCCTTGGGAGCAGAAAGTCGGTTGAGGGCCCTTTGGAAAGAGCCGGGGCTGCCGTTTAACGCTGTCCAAGCGGCAGGCGAAGCGCACCCACCGTTTTTACGCTATGATTTTTTAAAACCGCCGGGGCGGCAAACACAGGGCCGGTCGGGTTTGAAGACGAATATCTCTTCGGCCCTTGGGAGGAGAGAAGCAGCGCGGGTCACCTTTGAACGCGCTCGCTGCCAGGAACGTCTGGCGTAAAAGTTTCGTGGGAATCGGACGTTCCTAGGCTGAGAAGCGAGCGCCCGCCCTCGGGCGGTCGGGGGCCCCTTTCTCATTCCCCGTCTGGGCTAAAAATACGAGGTCGGACCCGATGGACTCGGGAGACTGGAGAGTACCAGGGAGACCCTGGAAGCAGGCGACCCGACCCACGCTTCGCTGTCTCCTCGGCCCTCGGGAGTAGAAGCGCGGGGACGGTGGCGTGGGCAGCAGGGGGCGCTCCTGGCCATGCCCAGCGAGTTTCGTGCGAATCGGACCTGGTCCGGAAGAGATACGAAGGGAAAACTCATTACTCGTCGGGGTGGCACATCCAGGCTCTCGACCCTCCCAAAGTGTCCGACCAGGGTGCACCCTGCCGGGCTAAGAGAACAGCCAGGTGAACCCTGGAGGTTCCGAACTCCAGACCCCTGGACCCGACGGCTCAGTCCGCCTCAGGTGCACTACAGAGGTCCTCGGGCTGTCCCTGAGTGCATTAAAACGGAAATCAGAATTACTCCCCCGGGTGGCACTTCCAGGCTCTCGACCCTCCCAAAGTGTCCGACCAGGGTGCACCCTGCTGGGCATGGTTAGCCGCCAGCCCCCTTCCTGGAGGTCTGGTTGGCACGGGGTTTTGCAAATAGGTCCCGTCGGGTATATGGGAGAGCAAAGAGAATCAATGGGGTCCAAGCACTAAATTCATCCAGTGGCGTTCTCTGGAAGCCCAAGGGGAGTCCGAGGGGTGTTCGGCCGGCAAGGGGAGCTCTCCCTCGGACACATGATCAAACGCCTGTCCCCTACCGGAAAGTGGTGTGCTCTGGATGCCCCCCCCCCCCCCCATCCCCCGAGGGGGGTGCTTATCCCGCGAGGGGAGCCCTCCTCGGGTTAAGTGAACCATCATGCCGATTCCCCTATGGAAGTGGGCACATCCAGGCACACAGTCTGCTTTGCTCTCCCCGACCCGAGTGCGTCTGTTGGGCTGAGTGTACGCCCAGGCAACTGGATCCAATGGCTCAGTCCGCCGCAGCGTGCTTCGACGATGGGTCGTACAGCCATGCCACCAGGGTGGGCGTGTTTGTAAATGTACCAGTGGATTCTCGTCGGCCTGCCACATCCATGGTATCGACCCACCAGGCCTGTCCGACCAGGGGTTGACCCTGGACGGGCACGGTCTGTGGTTTGGCCCTTGTCCTAGATGAAATCGGGCACGGGGTTTTCTGGCCAGGTACCATCGGGTTACTGGGAGAGCGGCTTCGGTCTCCAGGTGAGACCAATGGTGAAGCAGCACGAGGCAATGGAGAGCATGCAAAGCGATGGGGAAGCCATGCACGGCAATGGCCACGAAAAAAAAAAAAAAATCACCACGGAAGGAACGTGAAGAACAAGGAGGAGTGTAGTGACACTGCCCAAAGCTGCCCGGTGTTGCAGGGGTCTATTGGTGTGTTGCTTCCTTGTTTGGTAGAGTGGAGTACCAGACCCGCCAGGGGTAGGCAAACCATTCCCCCTACGGTAAGTGAGGAGCCAGCCATTTGACGAGCGGGTGTCCACGTGTACGGGTGCGAGCGCTATCCCCCCACACGGGGTTAGGCCACGGCCTTAGGTGGACGTCTGCCGACCAGCCCCGGCTGATCCAGAACTTCTGATGTGGAGAGCGGTTTTGACAGATCCTCCCTGGTTCTAGCGGGTCAAGCCTCTGATGGGGGGTGGGGGTTATTTGTAACCCATCCCAGAACTCTCTGGGGGAGACTCAGACGGCCAGTCTGTCTACTCAGTTGTCCTATACTGGTGTCTGTGGTTTGGGAGGAAGGGAGTGCCCTGCTTTGTTGGCCTCCTCTTCAAACCTACCTGGGCCCACGAATCACTCTTCTTGGTTACATCACGAAACGTAGGTTGAGCGAGGCTAGGGGGGAGGGAATTCGACGAGGTCTTTCCCTTGTCCCCCCACCAGCGGCCCACGAAAATCAAAACGGCGTGAAGAGAGGGAACGCCGAAAGCACCTGGAGTCGGCCGTCCGCACCTCCGGAGGAGGTGGACGGGGTACGGTGCGGGCATGACCGGATGGGACAGCTTTGCATCAAGGTGAGAGGTCGGCGTCCGAAGGCCAGAGGGCGGTGCGCGAGCACGTTTACACTGGCCGCGGAAGCTGTCCTGGGTAGCCCTGTATGGCGTCTGGACCTGACGGCGCACGCACTTACAACCCGCTGCTTCCTAGCCCCCGGAAGGGGAGGCGGATGTCACTCGTGGTTCATCCCAGACCACGGTGCAAACTACCTGGTTGATCCTGCCAGTAACATATGCTTGTCTCAAAGATTAAGCCATGCAGGTCTAAGTGCACACGGCCGGTACAGTGAAACTGCGAATGGCTCATTAAATCAGTTATGGTTCCTTTGATCGCTCCACACGTTACTCGGATAACTGTGGTAATTCTAGAGCTAATACATGCAAACGAGCGCTGACCCTTCGGGGGATGCGTGCATTTATCAGACCCAAAACCCATCCGGGGGGCTCGGGCCCCCCGGCCGCTTTGGTGACTCTAGATAACCTCGGGCCGATCGCGCGCCCTCCGCGGCGGCGACGTCTCATTCGAATGTCTGCCCTATCAACTTTCGATGGTACCATAGTCGGCTACCATGGTGACCACGGGTAACGGGGAATCAGGGTTCGATTCCGGAGAGGGAGCCTGAGAAACGGCTACCACATCCAAGGAAGGCAGCAGGCGCGCAAATTACCCATTCCCGACACGGGGAGGTAGTGACGAAAAATAACGATACAGGTCTCTTTCGAGGCCCTGTAATCGGAATGAGCGTATCCTAAACCCATGGGTGAGGACCCATTGGAGGGCAAGTCTGGTGCCAGCAGCCGCGGTAATTCCAGCTCCAATAGCGTATATTAAAGTTGCTGCAGTTAAAAAGCTCGTAGTTGGATGTCGGGAGTGGGCTGGCGGTCCGCCGCGAGGCGTGCCACCGCCTGTCTCAGACCCTGTCTCCCGGTGCCCCCCGGATGCCCTTGGCTGGGTGTCCGGACGGGGCTCGGAGCGTTTACTTTGAAAAAATTAGAGTGTTCAAAGCGGGCCCGCTTCTCGCCTGAATACCTGAGCTAGGAATAATGGAATAGGACTCCGGTTCTATTTTGTGGGTTTCCTGAACCAGGGCCATGATTAAGAGGGACGGCCGGGGGCATTCGTATTGCGCCGCTAGAGGTGAAATTCTTGGACCGGCGCAAGACGGACGAAAGCGAAAGCATTTGCCAAGAATGTTTTCATTAATCAAGAACGAAAGTCGGAGGTTCGAAGACGATCAGATACCGTCGTAGTTCCGACCGTAAACTATGCCGACCCGCGATCCGGCGGCGTTATTCCCATGACCCGCCGGGCAGCGTGAGGGAAACCACGAGTCTGTGGGTTCCGGGGGGAGTATGGTTGCAAAGCTGAAACTTAAAGGAATTGACGGAAGGGCACCACCAGGAGTGGAGCCTGCGGCTTAATTTGACTCAACACGGGAAACCTCACCCGGCCCGGACACGGAAAGGATTGACAGATTGATAGCTCTTTCTCGATTCTGTGGGTGGTGGTGCATGGCCGTTCTTAGTTGGTGGAGCGATTTGTCTGGTTAATTCCGATAACGAACGAGACTCCGGCATGCTAAATAGTTACGCGGCCCTCCGCGGTCGGCGTCAAACTTCTTAGAGGGACAAGTGGCGTTCAGCCACGCGAGATGGAGCAATAACAGGTCTGTGATGCCCTTAGATGTCCGGGGCTGCACGCGCGCCACAATGGTTGGATCAGCGTGTGCCTACCCTACACCGAGAGGTGCGGGTAATCCGCTGAACCCCATTCGTGATGGGGACTGGGGATTGCAATTATTCCCCATGAACGAGGAATTCCCAGTAAGCGCGGGTCATAAGCTCGCGTTGATTAAGTCCCTGCCCTTTGTACACACCGCCCGTCGCTACTACCGATCGGATGGTTTAGTGAGGTCCTCGGATCGGCCCCGCCGGGGCTCCTCGCGGGCCTTGGCGGAGCGCCGAGAAGTCGATCAAACTTGACTATCTAGAGGAAGTAAAAGTCGTAACAAGG
>NW_027658801.1:213540-221040 GCF_041902795.1 Electrophorus electricus | reverse complement strand
TTTCTAGGCTTATATAAAGGGACAAACTTCTTGAAGTGTGCCCAGGCCCAGAGCTACTTTGCTGTGTATGACTGTGTGACCTCTTGGCCCTGGAATTCTGGTGGTAGTAGTAGTAGTAGTAGTATGATTTAAAGGTACAAAGTGAATGAAGTGTGCCCAGGCCCAGAGCCAGGCCTGGGCAGCAGGGGGCGCTCCTGGCCATGCCCAGCGAGTTTCGTGCGAATCGGACCTGGTCCGGAAGAGATACGAAGGGAAAACTCATTACTCGTCGGGGTGGCACATCCAGGCTCTCGACCCTCCCAAAGCGTCCGACCAGGGTGCACCCTGCCGGGCATGGTTAGCCGCCAGCCCCCTTCCTGGAGGTCTGGTTGGCACGGGGTTTTGATTTATCGGTTTCATATCTCTGGGCTCCTTGGGAGCAGAAAGTCGGTTGAGGGCCCTTTGGAAAGAGCCGGGGCTGCCGTTTAACGCTGTCCAAGCGGCAGGCGAAGCGCACCCACCGTTTTTACGCTATGATTTTTTAAAACCGCCGGGGCGGCAAACACAGGGCCGGTCGGGTTTGAAGACGAATATCTCTTCGGCCCTTGGGAGGAGAGAAGCAGCGCGGGTCACCTTTGAACGCGCTCGCTGCCAGGAACGTCTGGCGTAAAAGTTTCGTGGGAATCGGACGTTCCTAGGCTGAGAAGCGAGCGCCCGCCCTCGGGCGGTCGGGGGCCCCTTTCTCATTCCCCGTCTGGGCTAAAAATACGAGGTCGGACCCGATGGACTCGGGAGACTGGAGAGTACCAGGGAGACCCTGGAAGCAGGCGACCCGACCCACGCTTCGCTGTCTCCTCGGCCCTCGGGAGTAGAAGCGCGGGGACGGTGGCGTGGGCAGCAGGGGGCGCTCCTGGCCATGCCCAGCGAGTTTCGTGCGAATCGGACCTGGTCCGGAAGAGATACGAAGGGAAAACTCATTACTCGTCGGGGTGGCACATCCAGGCTCTCGACCCTCCCAAAGCGTCCGACCAGGGTGCACCCTGCCGGGCATGGTTAGCCGCCAGCCCCCTTCCTGGAGGTCTGGTTGGCACGGGGTTTTGATTTATCGGTTTCATATCTCTGGGCTCCTTGGGAGCAGAAAGTCGGTTGAGGGCCCTTTGGAAAGAGCCGGGGCTGCCGTTTAACGCTGTCCAAGCGGCAGGCGAAGCGCACCCACCGTTTTTACGCTATGATTTTTTAAAACCGCCGGGGCGGCAAACACAGGGCCGGTCGGGTTTGAAGACGAATATCTCTTCGGCCCTTGGGAGGAGAGAAGCAGCGCGGGTCACCTTTGAACGCGCTCGCTGCCAGGAACGTCTGGCGTAAAAGTTTCGTGGGAATCGGACGTTCCTAGGCTGAGAAGCGAGCGCCCGCCCTCGGGCGGTCGGGGGCCCCTTTCTCATTCCCCGTCTGGGCTAAAAATACGAGGTCGGACCCGATGGACTCGGGAGACTGGAGAGTACCAGGGAGACCCTGGAAGCAGGCGACCCGACCCACGCTTCGCTGTCTCCTCGGCCCTCGGGAGTAGAAGCGCGGGGACGGTGGCGTGGGCAGCAGGGGGCGCTCCTGGCCATGCCCAGCGAGTTTCGTGCGAATCGGACCTGGTCCGGAAGAGATACGAAGGGAAAACTCATTACTCGTCGGGGTGGCACATCCAGGCTCTCGACCCTCCCAAAGTGTCCGACCAGGGTGCACCCTGCCGGGCTAAGAGAACAGCCAGGTGAACCCTGGAGGTTCCGAACTCCAGACCCCTGGACCCGACGGCTCAGTCCGCCTCAGGTGCACTACAGAGGTCCTCGGGCTGTCCCTGAGTGCATTAAAACGGAAATCAGAATTACTCCCCCGGGTGGCACTTCCAGGCTCTCGACCCTCCCAAAGTGTCCGACCAGGGTGCACCCTGCTGGGCATGGTTAGCCGCCAGCCCCCTTCCTGGAGGTCTGGTTGGCACGGGGTTTTGCAAATAGGTCCCGTCGGGTATATGGGAGAGCAAAGAGAATCAATGGGGTCCAAGCACTAAATTCATCCAGTGGCGTTCTCTGGAAGCCCAAGGGGAGTCCGAGGGGTGTTCGGCCGGCAAGGGGAGCTCTCCCTCGGACACATGATCAAACGCCTGTCCCCTACCGGAAAGTGGTGTGCTCTGGATGCCCCCCCCCCCCCCCATCCCCCGAGGGGGGTGCTTATCCCGCGAGGGGAGCCCTCCTCGGGTTAAGTGAACCATCATGCCGATTCCCCTATGGAAGTGGGCACATCCAGGCACACAGTCTGCTTTGCTCTCCCCGACCCGAGTGCGTCTGTTGGGCTGAGTGTACGCCCAGGCAACTGGATCCAATGGCTCAGTCCGCCGCAGCGTGCTTCGACGATGGGTCGTACAGCCATGCCACCAGGGTGGGCGTGTTTGTAAATGTACCAGTGGATTCTCGTCGGCCTGCCACATCCATGGTATCGACCCACCAGGCCTGTCCGACCAGGGGTTGACCCTGGACGGGCACGGTCTGTGGTTTGGCCCTTGTCCTAGATGAAATCGGGCACGGGGTTTTCTGGCCAGGTACCATCGGGTTACTGGGAGAGCGGCTTCGGTCTCCAGGTGAGACCAATGGTGAAGCAGCACGAGGCAATGGAGAGCATGCAAAGCGATGGGGAAGCCATGCACGGCAATGGCCACGAAAAAAAAAAAAAAATCACCACGGAAGGAACGTGAAGAACAAGGAGGAGTGTAGTGACACTGCCCAAAGCTGCCCGGTGTTGCAGGGGTCTATTGGTGTGTTGCTTCCTTGTTTGGTAGAGTGGAGTACCAGACCCGCCAGGGGTAGGCAAACCATTCCCCCTACGGTAAGTGAGGAGCCAGCCATTTGACGAGCGGGTGTCCACGTGTACGGGTGCGAGCGCTATCCCCCCACACGGGGTTAGGCCACGGCCTTAGGTGGACGTCTGCCGACCAGCCCCGGCTGATCCAGAACTTCTGATGTGGAGAGCGGTTTTGACAGATCCTCCCTGGTTCTAGCGGGTCAAGCCTCTGATGGGGGGTGGGGGTTATTTGTAACCCATCCCAGAACTCTCTGGGGGAGACTCAGACGGCCAGTCTGTCTACTCAGTTGTCCTATACTGGTGTCTGTGGTTTGGGAGGAAGGGAGTGCCCTGCTTTGTTGGCCTCCTCTTCAAACCTACCTGGGCCCACGAATCACTCTTCTTGGTTACATCACGAAACGTAGGTTGAGCGAGGCTAGGGGGGAGGGAATTCGACGAGGTCTTTCCCTTGTCCCCCCACCAGCGGCCCACGAAAATCAAAACGGCGTGAAGAGAGGGAACGCCGAAAGCACCTGGAGTCGGCCGTCCGCACCTCCGGAGGAGGTGGACGGGGTACGGTGCGGGCATGACCGGATGGGACAGCTTTGCATCAAGGTGAGAGGTCGGCGTCCGAAGGCCAGAGGGCGGTGCGCGAGCACGTTTACACTGGCCGCGGAAGCTGTCCTGGGTAGCCCTGTATGGCGTCTGGACCTGACGGCGCACGCACTTACAACCCGCTGCTTCCTAGCCCCCGGAAGGGGAGGCGGATGTCACTCGTGGTTCATCCCAGACCACGGTGCAAACTACCTGGTTGATCCTGCCAGTAACATATGCTTGTCTCAAAGATTAAGCCATGCAGGTCTAAGTGCACACGGCCGGTACAGTGAAACTGCGAATGGCTCATTAAATCAGTTATGGTTCCTTTGATCGCTCCACACGTTACTCGGATAACTGTGGTAATTCTAGAGCTAATACATGCAAACGAGCGCTGACCCTTCGGGGGATGCGTGCATTTATCAGACCCAAAACCCATCCGGGGGGCTCGGGCCCCCCGGCCGCTTTGGTGACTCTAGATAACCTCGGGCCGATCGCGCGCCCTCCGCGGCGGCGACGTCTCATTCGAATGTCTGCCCTATCAACTTTCGATGGTACCATAGTCGGCTACCATGGTGACCACGGGTAACGGGGAATCAGGGTTCGATTCCGGAGAGGGAGCCTGAGAAACGGCTACCACATCCAAGGAAGGCAGCAGGCGCGCAAATTACCCATTCCCGACACGGGGAGGTAGTGACGAAAAATAACGATACAGGTCTCTTTCGAGGCCCTGTAATCGGAATGAGCGTATCCTAAACCCATGGGTGAGGACCCATTGGAGGGCAAGTCTGGTGCCAGCAGCCGCGGTAATTCCAGCTCCAATAGCGTATATTAAAGTTGCTGCAGTTAAAAAGCTCGTAGTTGGATGTCGGGAGTGGGCTGGCGGTCCGCCGCGAGGCGTGCCACCGCCTGTCTCAGACCCTGTCTCCCGGTGCCCCCCGGATGCCCTTGGCTGGGTGTCCGGACGGGGCTCGGAGCGTTTACTTTGAAAAAATTAGAGTGTTCAAAGCGGGCCCGCTTCTCGCCTGAATACCTGAGCTAGGAATAATGGAATAGGACTCCGGTTCTATTTTGTGGGTTTCCTGAACCAGGGCCATGATTAAGAGGGACGGCCGGGGGCATTCGTATTGCGCCGCTAGAGGTGAAATTCTTGGACCGGCGCAAGACGGACGAAAGCGAAAGCATTTGCCAAGAATGTTTTCATTAATCAAGAACGAAAGTCGGAGGTTCGAAGACGATCAGATACCGTCGTAGTTCCGACCGTAAACTATGCCGACCCGCGATCCGGCGGCGTTATTCCCATGACCCGCCGGGCAGCGTGAGGGAAACCACGAGTCTGTGGGTTCCGGGGGGAGTATGGTTGCAAAGCTGAAACTTAAAGGAATTGACGGAAGGGCACCACCAGGAGTGGAGCCTGCGGCTTAATTTGACTCAACACGGGAAACCTCACCCGGCCCGGACACGGAAAGGATTGACAGATTGATAGCTCTTTCTCGATTCTGTGGGTGGTGGTGCATGGCCGTTCTTAGTTGGTGGAGCGATTTGTCTGGTTAATTCCGATAACGAACGAGACTCCGGCATGCTAAATAGTTACGCGGCCCTCCGCGGTCGGCGTCAAACTTCTTAGAGGGACAAGTGGCGTTCAGCCACGCGAGATGGAGCAATAACAGGTCTGTGATGCCCTTAGATGTCCGGGGCTGCACGCGCGCCACAATGGTTGGATCAGCGTGTGCCTACCCTACACCGAGAGGTGCGGGTAATCCGCTGAACCCCATTCGTGATGGGGACTGGGGATTGCAATTATTCCCCATGAACGAGGAATTCCCAGTAAGCGCGGGTCATAAGCTCGCGTTGATTAAGTCCCTGCCCTTTGTACACACCGCCCGTCGCTACTACCGATCGGATGGTTTAGTGAGGTCCTCGGATCGGCCCCGCCGGGGCTCCTCGCGGGCCTTGGCGGAGCGCCGAGAAGTCGATCAAACTTGACTATCTAGAGGAAGTAAAAGTCGTAACAAGGTTTTCGTAGGTGAACCTGCGAAAGGATCATTAACGGGTAACGCTGTCCGGCGTGCCTCCTCTCCCGACCCCCTCGACTTCGCCGTCCCCCCGCGTCGGGGCCCAGGGTCGAAAGGGTCTTCGGGGTTGCTGTTACACGTGGTCGCTTGCAGGTCAGGCTGGACAGAAGGCATAAAGGAGGAGCCTAGTCCCTCCCACCCCTTCCTCGTCCTCCGCCTCTTCCTCCGCGTCGTCCTTCAGCACCCCCCCCCCGCAGGCCCCGGTATTCTCTGGGTTCCAGCGCGAGAGACGCGTCGTTCAAAAAACTCGGCGTCCCCGCTCGTCGGGCGAAGGCCGGTTTCCCCTCACCTTGCCGGCAGGAGAAGCGCCTGCGAGTCGAGCGGGTCGTACGGGTCTGTCCCGCGCCCTCCCTCTCGCTCGCACGGCCGCTGCCTCCGTCCACCGCGAGGGGTTTTCCTATTTTGTTGTCCTTGTCATTCATCCCCGTCCCCTTGCTCGCTGACGAGCGGACTTTCCGGGGGGGGTTGCGAGCGCTGCTCCTCGTGGGGCAGGCCATGGCCCTTCCTGTGTTCGTCCGCCCACCGGCGTCCTGGGGCGTGGTGGTGGTGGGTGGCGCAGCCGGTTCCCCTGCTTCTCTCTCTCAGAAAGGAGTCTCAGGGGGACCCCCGGCAGGTACCTAGGGCTTGGCCCACGCTACGTGAGTTCCACCCCTTTCGAGGGGTCGGACGGGGCGGGCGCGGAGGGCCGCGGTTCAAAGACTGACTCGTCTGCCACGTGGGGCGTGTGGGCAAAGCGCAACCCCGCGCCCGTTTCAACACTCGCAGACGGGGGCGCCTGACCGGTTGGTGAAACCTTTTAAACCTGTCTTTGTAGTCGTGGTGAAAGACCTAAACTGAGCCTGAAATAAAAGAGTACAACTCTTAGCGGTGGATCACTTGGCTCGTGCGTCGATGAAGAACGCAGCCAGCTGCGAGAACTAATGTGAATTGCAGGACACATTGATCATCGACATTTCGAACGCACATTGCGGCCCCGGGTCCATCCCGGGGCTACGCCTGTCTGAGGGTCGCTATTCCTATCTGTCGGACCTGCCTTCTCAGGCGGGACCGCGGTTGGAGGTTCGTAGGTGGGGGGGTGCCCCCTGGCCTCCGTCTTCCTAAAAGCAGACGGTTCCCGGTCGCTGTCTCGGTGAGATCCGGTCGGTGGGTTCGCTGCGGTTGAGTGCCCGTTCTCCGTGCACAAGCTTCTCCTCCCCCGCTTCGGTTCGTTTCGGTTCGTTTCGGCTCCGCTCCTGGCCTGGCCAGGAACGTGGTCCCCTGCGCCCGAGAAAGAAGCGAGCGTGGCTGCCGGTGGGTTCTCTCCGCTTTGGCTGCCCACGTTTTCGCTTCTTTTCTCACCCCCTGCGCAGGCGGATCACGGAAAGGTGTCTGTTCTGTTCCGTTACGTGCGCGAGCGGAGGGAGGTTGTTGTTACATGCGTTCCCCCCCCCCCTCCCCCGGTGGGGGGGGTGGGGGGGGTCGGGGTTCGGGTGGCTCTGCCTCTGGCGTTTTCCTTACGGGCCGACCTGTCCGTGGCACGTCCGTGACGTCCCGACCTGTGTCCTCGTTAGCCCGGGTGAAAAGGGACTCGTCCCCTAACCCGGCGGTGTTCACGCTTCTGGGCAACCCTCCAGAGCGAACTCGGGAGCGACCTCAGATCAGACGAGACAACCCGCTGAATTTAAGCATATTACTAAGCGGAGGAAAAGAAACTAACAAGGATTCCCTCAGTAGCGGCGAGCGAAGAGGGAAGAGCCCAGCGCTGAATCCCCCGTCCGGGTGCGGGCGAGGGGAATTGTGGCGTATGGAAGTCTGTTTTCTTCCTGGCGCGGGCCGGGGGCCTGAGTCCTTCTGATGGAGGCTCAGCCCGTGGACGGTGTGAGGCCGGTAAATGGCCCCAGCCCCGCCAGGGTAGCGGTCTTCTCGGAGTCGGGTTGCTTGGGAATGCAGCCCAAAGTGGGTGGTAAACTCCATCTAAGGCTAAATACCGGCACGAGACCGATAGCGAACAAGTACCGTAAGGGAAAGTTGAAAAGAACTTTGAAGAGAG
>NW_027658801.1:201040-208540 GCF_041902795.1 Electrophorus electricus | reverse complement strand
TAGTAGTATGATTTAAAGGTACAAAGTGAATGAAGTGTGCCCAGGCCCAGAGCTACTTTGCTGGGCATGACTGTGTTTGACCTCTTGGGCCTGGAAGTCTATTTCTAGGCTTATATAAAGGGTCAAACTTCTTGAAGTGTGCCCAGGCCCAGAGCTACTTTGCTGGGCATGACTGTGTTTGACCTCTTGGGTCTGGAAGTCTGGTGGTAGTAGTAGTAGTATGATTTAAAGGCACAAAGTGATTGAAGTGTGCCCAGGCCCAGAGCTACTTTGCTGGGCATGAATGTGTTTGAACTCTTGGGCCTGGAAGTCTGGTAGTAGTAGTATGATTTAAAGGCACAAAGTGATTGAAGTGTGCCCAGGCCCAGAGCTACTTTGCTGGGCATGACTGTGTTTGACCTCTTGGGCCTGGAAGTCTGGTGGTAGTAGTAGTATGATTTAAAGGCACAAAGTGATTGAAGTGTGCCCAGGCCCAGAGCTACTTTGCTGGGCATGAATGTGTTTGAACTCTTGGGCCTGGAAGTCTATTTCTAGGCTTATATAAAGGGTCAAACATCTTGAAGTGTGCCCAGGCCCAGAGCTACTTTGCTGTGCATGACTGTGGTTGACCTCTTGGCCCTGGAAGTCTGGTGGTAGTAGTAGTATGATTTAAAGGCACAAAGTGAATGAAGTGTGCCCAGGCCCAGAGCTACTTTGCTGGGCATGAATGTGTTTGAACTCTTGGGCCTGGAAGTCTGGTAGTAGTAGTAGTAGTAGTAGTAGTAGTAGTAGTAGTATGATTTAAAGGCACAAAGTGCTTGAAGTGTGCCCAGGCCCAGAGCTACTTTGCTGTGCATGACTGTGTTTGACCTCTTGGCTCTGGAAGTCTATTTCTAGGCTTATATAAAGGGTCAAACTTCTTGAAGTGTGCCCAGGCCCAGAGCTACTTTGCTGTGTATGACTGTGTGACCTCTTGGCCCTGGAATTCTGGTGGTAGTAGTAGTATGATTTAAAGGCACAAAGTGAATGAAGTGTGCCCAGGCCCAGAGCTACTTTGCTGGGCATGACTGTGTTTGACCTCTTGGGCCTGGAAGTCTGGTAGTAGTAGTATGATTTAAAGGCACAAAGTGATTGAAGTGTGCCCAGGCCCAGAGCTACTTTGCTGGGCATGAATGTGTTTGAACTCTTGGGCCTGGAAGTCTATTTCTAGGCTTATATAAAGGGACAAACTTCTTGAAGTGTGCCCAGGCCCAGAGCTACTTTGCTGTGTATGACTGTGTGACCTCTTGGCCCTGGAATTCTGGTGGTAGTAGTAGTAGTAGTAGTATGATTTAAAGGTACAAAGTGAATGAAGTGTGCCCAGGCCCAGAGCCAGGCCTGGGCAGCAGGGGGCGCTCCTGGCCATGCCCAGCGAGTTTCGTGCGAATCGGACCTGGTCCGGAAGAGATACGAAGGGAAAACTCATTACTCGTCGGGGTGGCACATCCAGGCTCTCGACCCTCCCAAAGCGTCCGACCAGGGTGCACCCTGCCGGGCATGGTTAGCCGCCAGCCCCCTTCCTGGAGGTCTGGTTGGCACGGGGTTTTGATTTATCGGTTTCATATCTCTGGGCTCCTTGGGAGCAGAAAGTCGGTTGAGGGCCCTTTGGAAAGAGCCGGGGCTGCCGTTTAACGCTGTCCAAGCGGCAGGCGAAGCGCACCCACCGTTTTTACGCTATGATTTTTTAAAACCGCCGGGGCGGCAAACACAGGGCCGGTCGGGTTTGAAGACGAATATCTCTTCGGCCCTTGGGAGGAGAGAAGCAGCGCGGGTCACCTTTGAACGCGCTCGCTGCCAGGAACGTCTGGCGTAAAAGTTTCGTGGGAATCGGACGTTCCTAGGCTGAGAAGCGAGCGCCCGCCCTCGGGCGGTCGGGGGCCCCTTTCTCATTCCCCGTCTGGGCTAAAAATACGAGGTCGGACCCGATGGACTCGGGAGACTGGAGAGTACCAGGGAGACCCTGGAAGCAGGCGACCCGACCCACGCTTCGCTGTCTCCTCGGCCCTCGGGAGTAGAAGCGCGGGGACGGTGGCGTGGGCAGCAGGGGGCGCTCCTGGCCATGCCCAGCGAGTTTCGTGCGAATCGGACCTGGTCCGGAAGAGATACGAAGGGAAAACTCATTACTCGTCGGGGTGGCACATCCAGGCTCTCGACCCTCCCAAAGCGTCCGACCAGGGTGCACCCTGCCGGGCATGGTTAGCCGCCAGCCCCCTTCCTGGAGGTCTGGTTGGCACGGGGTTTTGATTTTTCGGTTTCATATCTCTGGGCTCCTTGGGAGCAGAAAGTCGGTTGAGGGCCCTTTGGAAAGAGCCGGGGCTGCCGTTTAACGCTGTCCAAGCGGCAGGCGAAGCGCACCCACCGTTTTTACGCTATGATTTTTTAAAACCGCCGGGGCGGCAAACACAGGGCCGGTCGGGTTTGAAGACGAATATCTCTTCGGCCCTTGGGAGGAGAGAAGCAGCGCGGGTCACCTTTGAACGCGCTCGCTGCCAGGAACGTCTGGCGTAAAAGTTTCGTGGGAATCGGACGTTCCTAGGCTGAGAAGCGAGCGCCCGCCCTCGGGCGGTCGGGGGCCCCTTTCTCATTCCCCGTCTGGGCTAAAAATACGAGGTCGGACCCGATGGACTCGGGAGACTGGAGAGTACCAGGGAGACCCTGGAAGCAGGCGACCCGACCCACGCTTCGCTGTCTCCTCGGCCCTCGGGAGTAGAAGCGCGGGGACGGTGGCGTGGGCAGCAGGGGGCGCTCCTGGCCATGCCCAGCGAGTTTCGTGCGAATCGGACCTGGTCCGGAAGAGATACGAAGGGAAAACTCATTACTCGTCGGGGTGGCACATCCAGGCTCTCGACCCTCCCAAAGCGTCCGACCAGGGTGCACCCTGCCGGGCATGGTTAGCCGCCAGCCCCCTTCCTGGAGGTCTGGTTGGCACGGGGTTTTGATTTATCGGTTTCATATCTCTGGGCTCCTTGGGAGCAGAAAGTCGGTTGAGGGCCCTTTGGAAAGAGCCGGGGCTGCCGTTTAACGCTGTCCAAGCGGCAGGCGAAGCGCACCCACCGTTTTTACGCTATGATTTTTTAAAACCGCCGGGGCGGCAAACACAGGGCCGGTCGGGTTTGAAGACGAATATCTCTTCGGCCCTTGGGAGGAGAGAAGCAGCGCGGGTCACCTTTGAACGCGCTCGCTGCCAGGAACGTCTGGCGTAAAAGTTTCGTGGGAATCGGACGTTCCTAGGCTGAGAAGCGAGCGCCCGCCCTCGGGCGGTCGGGGGCCCCTTTCTCATTCCCCGTCTGGGCTAAAAATACGAGGTCGGACCCGATGGACTCGGGAGACTGGAGAGTACCAGGGAGACCCTGGAAGCAGGCGACCCGACCCACGCTTCGCTGTCTCCTCGGCCCTCGGGAGTAGAAGCGCGGGGACGGTGGCGTGGGCAGCAGGGGGCGCTCCTGGCCATGCCCAGCGAGTTTCGTGCGAATCGGACCTGGTCCGGAAGAGATACGAAGGGAAAACTCATTACTCGTCGGGGTGGCACATCCAGGCTCTCGACCCTCCCAAAGTGTCCGACCAGGGTGCACCCTGCCGGGCTAAGAGAACAGCCAGGTGAACCCTGGAGGTTCCGAACTCCAGACCCCTGGACCCGACGGCTCAGTCCGCCTCAGGTGCACTACAGAGGTCCTCGGGCTGTCCCTGAGTGCATTAAAACGGAAATCAGAATTACTCCCCCGGGTGGCACTTCCAGGCTCTCGACCCTCCCAAAGTGTCCGACCAGGGTGCACCCTGCTGGGCATGGTTAGCCGCCAGCCCCCTTCCTGGAGGTCTGGTTGGCACGGGGTTTTGCAAATAGGTCCCGTCGGGTATATGGGAGAGCAAAGAGAATCAATGGGGTCCAAGCACTAAATTCATCCAGTGGCGTTCTCTGGAAGCCCAAGGGGAGTCCGAGGGGTGTTCGGCCGGCAAGGGGAGCTCTCCCTCGGACACATGATCAAACGCCTGTCCCCTACCGGAAAGTGGTGTGCTCTGGATGCCCCCCCCCCCCCCCATCCCCCGAGGGGGGTGCTTATCCCGCGAGGGGAGCCCTCCTCGGGTTAAGTGAACCATCATGCCGATTCCCCTATGGAAGTGGGCACATCCAGGCACACAGTCTGCTTTGCTCTCCCCGACCCGAGTGCGTCTGTTGGGCTGAGTGTACGCCCAGGCAACTGGATCCAATGGCTCAGTCCGCCGCAGCGTGCTTCGACGATGGGTCGTACAGCCATGCCACCAGGGTGGGCGTGTTTGTAAATGTACCAGTGGATTCTCGTCGGCCTGCCACATCCATGGTATCGACCCACCAGGCCTGTCCGACCAGGGGTTGACCCTGGACGGGCACGGTCTGTGGTTTGGCCCTTGTCCTAGATGAAATCGGGCACGGGGTTTTCTGGCCAGGTACCATCGGGTTACTGGGAGAGCGGCTTCGGTCTCCAGGTGAGACCAATGGTGAAGCAGCACGAGGCAATGGAGAGCATGCAAAGCGATGGGGAAGCCATGCACGGCAATGGCCACGAAAAAAAAAAAAAAATCACCACGGAAGGAACGTGAAGAACAAGGAGGAGTGTAGTGACACTGCCCAAAGCTGCCCGGTGTTGCAGGGGTCTATTGGTGTGTTGCTTCCTTGTTTGGTAGAGTGGAGTACCAGACCCGCCAGGGGTAGGCAAACCATTCCCCCTACGGTAAGTGAGGAGCCAGCCATTTGACGAGCGGGTGTCCACGTGTACGGGTGCGAGCGCTATCCCCCCACACGGGGTTAGGCCACGGCCTTAGGTGGACGTCTGCCGACCAGCCCCGGCTGATCCAGAACTTCTGATGTGGAGAGCGGTTTTGACAGATCCTCCCTGGTTCTAGCGGGTCAAGCCTCTGATGGGGGGTGGGGGTTATTTGTAACCCATCCCAGAACTCTCTGGGGGAGACTCAGACGGCCAGTCTGTCTACTCAGTTGTCCTATACTGGTGTCTGTGGTTTGGGAGGAAGGGAGTGCCCTGCTTTGTTGGCCTCCTCTTCAAACCTACCTGGGCCCACGAATCACTCTTCTTGGTTACATCACGAAACGTAGGTTGAGCGAGGCTAGGGGGGAGGGAATTCGACGAGGTCTTTCCCTTGTCCCCCCACCAGCGGCCCACGAAAATCAAAACGGCGTGAAGAGAGGGAACGCCGAAAGCACCTGGAGTCGGCCGTCCGCACCTCCGGAGGAGGTGGACGGGGTACGGTGCGGGCATGACCGGATGGGACAGCTTTGCATCAAGGTGAGAGGTCGGCGTCCGAAGGCCAGAGGGCGGTGCGCGAGCACGTTTACACTGGCCGCGGAAGCTGTCCTGGGTAGCCCTGTATGGCGTCTGGACCTGACGGCGCACGCACTTACAACCCGCTGCTTCCTAGCCCCCGGAAGGGGAGGCGGATGTCACTCGTGGTTCATCCCAGACCACGGTGCAAACTACCTGGTTGATCCTGCCAGTAACATATGCTTGTCTCAAAGATTAAGCCATGCAGGTCTAAGTGCACACGGCCGGTACAGTGAAACTGCGAATGGCTCATTAAATCAGTTATGGTTCCTTTGATCGCTCCACACGTTACTCGGATAACTGTGGTAATTCTAGAGCTAATACATGCAAACGAGCGCTGACCCTTCGGGGGATGCGTGCATTTATCAGACCCAAAACCCATCCGGGGGGCTCGGGCCCCCCGGCCGCTTTGGTGACTCTAGATAACCTCGGGCCGATCGCGCGCCCTCCGCGGCGGCGACGTCTCATTCGAATGTCTGCCCTATCAACTTTCGATGGTACCATAGTCGGCTACCATGGTGACCACGGGTAACGGGGAATCAGGGTTCGATTCCGGAGAGGGAGCCTGAGAAACGGCTACCACATCCAAGGAAGGCAGCAGGCGCGCAAATTACCCATTCCCGACACGGGGAGGTAGTGACGAAAAATAACGATACAGGTCTCTTTCGAGGCCCTGTAATCGGAATGAGCGTATCCTAAACCCATGGGTGAGGACCCATTGGAGGGCAAGTCTGGTGCCAGCAGCCGCGGTAATTCCAGCTCCAATAGCGTATATTAAAGTTGCTGCAGTTAAAAAGCTCGTAGTTGGATGTCGGGAGTGGGCTGGCGGTCCGCCGCGAGGCGTGCCACCGCCTGTCTCAGACCCTGTCTCCCGGTGCCCCCCGGATGCCCTTGGCTGGGTGTCCGGACGGGGCTCGGAGCGTTTACTTTGAAAAAATTAGAGTGTTCAAAGCGGGCCCGCTTCTCGCCTGAATACCTGAGCTAGGAATAATGGAATAGGACTCCGGTTCTATTTTGTGGGTTTCCTGAACCAGGGCCATGATTAAGAGGGACGGCCGGGGGCATTCGTATTGCGCCGCTAGAGGTGAAATTCTTGGACCGGCGCAAGACGGACGAAAGCGAAAGCATTTGCCAAGAATGTTTTCATTAATCAAGAACGAAAGTCGGAGGTTCGAAGACGATCAGATACCGTCGTAGTTCCGACCGTAAACTATGCCGACCCGCGATCCGGCGGCGTTATTCCCATGACCCGCCGGGCAGCGTGAGGGAAACCACGAGTCTGTGGGTTCCGGGGGGAGTATGGTTGCAAAGCTGAAACTTAAAGGAATTGACGGAAGGGCACCACCAGGAGTGGAGCCTGCGGCTTAATTTGACTCAACACGGGAAACCTCACCCGGCCCGGACACGGAAAGGATTGACAGATTGATAGCTCTTTCTCGATTCTGTGGGTGGTGGTGCATGGCCGTTCTTAGTTGGTGGAGCGATTTGTCTGGTTAATTCCGATAACGAACGAGACTCCGGCATGCTAAATAGTTACGCGGCCCTCCGCGGTCGGCGTCAAACTTCTTAGAGGGACAAGTGGCGTTCAGCCACGCGAGATGGAGCAATAACAGGTCTGTGATGCCCTTAGATGTCCGGGGCTGCACGCGCGCCACAATGGTTGGATCAGCGTGTGCCTACCCTACACCGAGAGGTGCGGGTAATCCGCTGAACCCCATTCGTGATGGGGACTGGGGATTGCAATTATTCCCCATGAACGAGGAATTCCCAGTAAGCGCGGGTCATAAGCTCGCGTTGATTAAGTCCCTGCCCTTTGTACACACCGCCCGTCGCTACTACCGATCGGATGGTTTAGTGAGGTCCTCGGATCGGCCCCGCCGGGGCTCCTCGCGGGCCTTGGCGGAGCGCCGAGAAGTCGATCAAACTTGACTATCTAGAGGAAGTAAAAGTCGTAACAAGGTTTTCGTAGGTGAACCTGCGAAAGGATCATTAACGGGTAACGCTGTCCGGCGTGCCTCCTCTCCCGACCCCCTCGACTTCGCCGTCCCCCCGCGTCGGGGCCCAGGGTCGAAAGGGTCTTCGGGGTTGCTGTTACACGTGGTCGCTTGCAGGTCAGGCTGGACAGAAGGCATAAAGGAGGAGCCTAGTCCCTCCCACCCCTTCCTCGTCC
>NW_027658801.1:181040-193540 GCF_041902795.1 Electrophorus electricus | reverse complement strand
GCTGGGCATGACTGTGTTTGACCTCTTGGCTCTGGAAGTCTATTTCTAGGCTTATATAAAGGGTCAAACTTCTTGAAGTGTGCCCAGGCCCAGAGCTACTTTGCTGGGCATGACTGTGTTTGACCTCTGGGGCCTGGAAGTCTGGTAGTAGTAGTATGATTTAAAGGCACAAAGTGATTGAAGTGTGCCCAGGCCCAGAGCTACTTTGCTGGGCATGACTGTGTTTGACCTCTTGGGCCTGGAAGTCTGGTAGTAGTAGTAGTAGTAGTAGTAGTAGTAGTAGTAGTAGTATGATTTAAAGGTACAAAGTGAATGAAGTGTGCCCAGGCCCAGAGCTACTTTGCTGGGCATGACTGTGTTTGACGTCTTGGGCCTGGAAGTCTGGTAGTAGTAGTATGATTTAAAGGTACAAAGTGAATGAAGTGTGCCCAGGCCCAGAGCTACTTTGCTGGGCATGACTGTGTTTGACCTCTTGGCTCTGGAAGTCTATTTCTAGGCTTATATAAAGGGTCAAACTTCTTGAAGTGTGCCCAGGCCCAGAGCTACTTTGCTGGGCATGACTGTGTTTGACCTCTGGGGCCTGGAAGTCTGGTAGTAGTAGTATGATTTAAAGGCACAAAGTGATTGAAGTGTGCCCAGGCCCAGAGCTACTTTGCTGGGCATGAATGTGTTTGAACTCTTGGGCCTGGAAGTCTATTTCTAGGCTTATATAAAGGGTCAAACTTCTTGAAGTGTGCCCAGGCCCAGAGCTACTTTGCTGGGCATGACTGTGTTTGACCTCTTGGGCCTGGAAGTCTGGTAGTAGTAGTAGTAGTAGTAGTAGTAGTAGTAGTAGTAGTAGTAGTATGATTTAAAGGTACAAAGTGAATGAAGTGTGCCCAGGCCCACAGCTACTTTGCTGGGCATGACTGTGTTTGACCTCTTGGGCCTGAAAGTCTATTTCTAGGCTTATATAAAGGGTCAAACTTCTTGAAGTGTGCCCAGGCCCAGAGCTACTTTGCTGGGCATGACTGTGTTTGACCTCTGGGGCCTGGAAGTCTGGTAGTAGTAGTATGATTTAAAGACACAAAGTGATTGAAGTGTGCCCAGGCCCAGAGCTACTTTGCTGGGCATGAATGTGTTTGAACTCTTGGGCCTGGAAGTCTGGTAGTAGTAGTATGATTTAAAGGTACAAAGTGAATGAAGTGTGCCCAGGCCCAGAGCTACTTTGCTGTGCATGACTGTGTTTGACCTCTTGGCTCTGGAAGTCTATTTCTAGGCTTATATAAAGGGTCAAACTTCTTGAAGTGTGCCCAGGCCCAGAGCTACTTTGCTGGGCATGACTGTGTTTGACCTCTGGGGCCTGGAAGTCTGGTAGTAGTAGTATGATTTAAAGGCACAAAGTGATTGAAGTGTGCCCAGGCCCAGAGCTACTTTGCTGGGCATGATTCTGTGACCTCTTGGGTCTGGAAATGTGGTACTTTGAAGGATTAAAAGAGTGAAACGGTCTGAAGTGTGCGCAGGTGTAAAGCAACCTTGCTAGGCATGAAGGTGTGACCTCCAGGGCCTGGAAGTCTGGTGGTAGTAGTAGTATGATTTAAAGGCACAAAGTGATTGAAGTGTGCCCAGGCCCAGAGCTACTTTGCTGGGCATGACTGTGTTTGACCTCTTGGGCCTGGAAGTCTGGTGGTAGTAGTAGTATGATTTAAAGGCACAAAGTGATTGAAGTGTGCCCAGGCCCAGAGCTACTTTGCTGGGCATGACTGTGTTTGACCTCTTGGCTCTGGAAGTCTATTTCTAGGCTTATATAAAGGGTCAAACTTCTTGAAGTGTGCCCAGGCCCAGAGCTACTTTGCTGGGCATGACTGTGTTTGACCTCTGGGGCCTGGAAGTCTGGTAGTAGTAGTATGATTTAAAGGCACAAAGTGATTGAAGTGTGCCCAGGCCCAGAGCTACTTTGCTGGGCATGAATGTGTTTGAACTCTTGGGCCTGGAAGTCTATTTCTAGGCTTATATAAAGGGTCAAACTTCTTGAAGTGTGCCCAGGCCCAGAGCTACTTTGCTGGGCATGACTGTGTTTGACCTCTTGGGCCTGGAAGTCTGGTAGTAGTAGTAGTAGTAGTAGTAGTAGTAGTAGTAGTAGTAGTAGTAGTATGATTTAAAGGTACAAAGTGAATGAAGTGTGCCCAGGCCCACAGCTACTTTGCTGGGCATGACTGTGTTTGACCTCTTGGGCCTGAAAGTCTATTTCTAGGCTTATATAAAGGGTCAAACTTCTTGAAGTGTGCCCAGGCCCAGAGCTACTTTGCTGGGCATGACTGTGTTTGACCTCTGGGGCCTGGAAGTCTGGTAGTAGTAGTATGATTTAAAGACACAAAGTGATTGAAGTGTGCCCAGGCCCAGAGCTACTTTGCTGGGCATGAATGTGTTTGAACTCTTGGGCCTGGAAGTCTGGTAGTAGTAGTATGATTTAAAGGTACAAAGTGAATGAAGTGTGCCCAGGCCCAGAGCTACTTTGCTGTGCATGACTGTGTTTGACCTCTTGGCTCTGGAAGTCTATTTCTAGGCTTATATAAAGGGTCAAACTTCTTGAAGTGTGCCCAGGCCCAGAGCTACTTTGCTGGGCATGACTGTGTTTGACCTCTGGGGCCTGGAAGTCTGGTAGTAGTAGTATGATTTAAAGGCACAAAGTGATTGAAGTGTGCCCAGGCCCAGAGCTACTTTGCTGGGCATGATTCTGTGACCTCTTGGGTCTGGAAATGTGGTACTTTGAAGGATTAAAAGAGTGAAACGGTCTGAAGTGTGCGCAGGTGTAAAGCAACCTTGCTAGGCATGAAGGTGTGACCTCCAGGGCCTGGAAGTCTGGTGGTAGTAGTAGTATGATTTAAAGGCACAAAGTGATTGAAGTGTGCCCAGGCCCAGAGCTACTTTGCTGGGCATGACTGTGTTTGACCTCTTGGGCCTGGAAGTCTGGTGGTAGTAGTAGTATGATTTAAAGGCACAAAGTGATTGAAGTGTGCCCAGGCCCAGAGCTACTTTGCTGGGCATGACTGTGTTTGACCTCTTGGCTCTGGAAGTCTATTTCTAGGCTTATATAAAGGGTCAAACTTCTTGAAGTGTGCCCAGGCCCAGAGCTACTTTGCTGGGCATGACTGTGTTTGACCTCTGGGGCCTGGAAGTCTGGTAGTAGTAGTATGATTTAAAGGCACAAAGTGATTGAAGTGTGCCCAGGCCCAGAGCTACTTTGCTGGGCATGAATGTGTTTGAACTCTTGGGCCTGGAAGTCTATTTCTAGGCTTATATAAAGGGTCAAACTTCTTGAAGTGTGCCCAGGCCCAGAGCTACTTTGCTGGGCATGACTGTGTTTGACCTCTTGGGCCTGGAAGTCTGGTAGTAGTAGTAGTAGTAGTAGTAGTAGTAGTAGTAGTAGTAGTAGTATGATTTAAAGGTACAAAGTGAATGAAGTGTGCCCAGGCCCACAGCTACTTTGCTGGGCATGACTGTGTTTGACCTCTTGGGCCTGAAAGTCTATTTCTAGGCTTATATAAAGGGTCAAACTTCTTGAAGTGTGCCCAGGCCCAGAGCTACTTTGCTGGGCATGACTGTGTTTGACCTCTGGGGCCTGGAAGTCTGGTAGTAGTAGTATGATTTAAAGACACAAAGTGATTGAAGTGTGCCCAGGCCCAGAGCTACTTTGCTGGGCATGAATGTGTTTGAACTCTTGGGCCTGGAAGTCTGGTAGTAGTAGTATGATTTAAAGGTACAAAGTGAATGAAGTGTGCCCAGGCCCAGAGCTACTTTGCTGTGCATGACTGTGTTTGACCTCTTGGCTCTGGAAGTCTATTTCTAGGCTTATATAAAGGGTCAAACTTCTTGAAGTGTGCCCAGGCCCAGAGCTACTTTGCTGGGCATGACTGTGTTTGACCTCTGGGGCCTGGAAGTCTGGTAGTAGTAGTATGATTTAAAGGCACAAAGTGATTGAAGTGTGCCCAGGCCCAGAGCTACTTTGCTGGGCATGATTCTGTGACCTCTTGGGTCTGGAAATGTGGTACTTTGAAGGATTAAAAGAGTGAAACGGTCTGAAGTGTGCGCAGGTGTAAAGCAACCTTGCTAGGCATGAAGGTGTGACCTCCAGGGCCTGGAAGTCTGGTGGTAGTAGTAGTATGATTTAAAGGCACAAAGTGATTGAAGTGTGCCCAGGCCCAGAGCTACTTTGCTGGGCATGACTGTGTTTGACCTCTTGGGCCTGGAAGTCTGGTGGTAGTAGTAGTATGATTTAAAGGCACAAAGTGATTGAAGTGTGCCCAGGCCCAGAGCTACTTTGCTGGGCATGACTGTGTTTGACCTCTTGGCTCTGGAAGTCTATTTCTAGGCTTATATAAAGGGTCAAACTTCTTGAAGTGTGCCCAGGCCCAGAGCTACTTTGCTGGGCATGACTGTGTTTGACCTCTGGGGCCTGGAAGTCTGGTAGTAGTAGTATGATTTAAAGGCACAAAGTGATTGAAGTGTGCCCAGGCCCAGAGCTACTTTGCTGGGCATGAATGTGTTTGAACTCTTGGGCCTGGAAGTCTATTTCTAGGCTTATATAAAGGGTCAAACTTCTTGAAGTGTGCCCAGGCCCAGAGCTACTTTGCTGGGCATGACTGTGTTTGACCTCTTGGGCCTGGAAGTCTGGTAGTAGTAGTAGTAGTAGTAGTAGTAGTAGTAGTAGTAGTAGTAGTATGATTTAAAGGTACAAAGTGAATGAAGTGTGCCCAGGCCCACAGCTACTTTGCTGGGCATGACTGTGTTTGACCTCTTGGGCCTGAAAGTCTATTTCTAGGCTTATATAAAGGGTCAAACTTCTTGAAGTGTGCCCAGGCCCAGAGCTACTTTGCTGGGCATGACTGTGTTTGACCTCTGGGGCCTGGAAGTCTGGTAGTAGTAGTATGATTTAAAGACACAAAGTGATTGAAGTGTGCCCAGGCCCAGAGCTACTTTGCTGGGCATGAATGTGTTTGAACTCTTGGGCCTGGAAGTCTGGTAGTAGTAGTATGATTTAAAGGTACAAAGTGAATGAAGTGTGCCCAGGCCCAGAGCTACTTTGCTGTGCATGACTGTGTTTGACCTCTTGGCTCTGGAAGTCTATTTCTAGGCTTATATAAAGAGTCAAACTTCTTGAAGTGTGCCCAGGCCCAGAGCTACTTTGCTGGGCATGACTGTGTTTGACCTCTGGGGCCTGGAAGTCTGGTAGTAGTAGTATGATTTAAAGGCACAAAGTGATTGAAGTGTGCCCAGGCCCAGAGCTACTTTGCTGGGCATGATTCTGTGACCTCTTGGGTCTGGAAATGTGGTACTTTGAAGGATTAAAAGAGTGAAACGGTCTGAAGTGTGCGCAGGTGTAAAGCAACCTTGCTAGGCATGAAGGTGTGACCTCCAGGGCCTGGAAGTCTGGTGGTAGTAGTAGTATGATTTAAAGGCACAAAGTGATTGAAGTGTGCCCAGGCCCAGAGCTACTTTGCTGGGCATGACTGTGTTTGACCTCTTGGGCCTGGAAGTCTGGTGGTAGTAGTAGTATGATTTAAAGGCACAAAGTGATTGAAGTGTGCCCAGGCCCAGAGCTACTTTGCTGGGCATGAATGTGTTTGAACTCTTGGGCCTGGAAGTCTATTTCTAGGCTTATATAAAGGGTCAAACATCTTGAAGTGTGCCCAGGCCCAGAGCTACTTTGCTGTGCATGACTGTGGTTGACCTCTTGGCCCTGGAAGTCTGGTGGTAGTAGTAGTATGATTTAAAGGCACAAAGTGAATGAAGTGTGCCCAGGCCCAGAGCTACTTTGCTGGGCATGAATGTGTTTGAACTCTTGGGCCTGGAAGTCTGGTAGTAGTAGTAGTAGTAGTAGTAGTAGTAGTAGTAGTATGATTTAAAGGCACAAAGTGCTTGAAGTGTGCCCAGGCCCAGAGCTACTTTGCTGTGCATGACTGTGTTTGACCTCTTGGCTCTGGAAGTCTATTTCTAGGCTTATATAAAGGGTCAAACTTCTTGAAGTGTGCCCAGGCCCAGAGCTACTTTGCTGTGTATGACTGTGTGACCTCTTGGCCCTGGAATTCTGGTGGTAGTAGTAGTATGATTTAAAGGCACAAAGTGAATGAAGTGTGCCCAGGCCCAGAGCTACTTTGCTGGGCATGACTGTGTTTGACCTCTTGGGCCTGGAAGTCTGGTAGTAGTAGTATGATTTAAAGGCACAAAGTGATTGAAGTGTGCCCAGGCCCAGAGCTACTTTGCTGGGCATGAATGTGTTTGAACTCTTGGGCCTGGAAGTCTATTTCTAGGCTTATATAAAGGGACAAACTTCTTGAAGTGTGCCCAGGCCCAGAGCTACTTTGCTGTGTATGACTGTGTGACCTCTTGGCCCTGGAATTCTGGTGGTAGTAGTAGTAGTAGTAGTATGATTTAAAGGTACAAAGTGAATGAAGTGTGCCCAGGCCCAGAGCCAGGCCTGGGCAGCAGGGGGCGCTCCTGGCCATGCCCAGCGAGTTTCGTGCGAATCGGACCTGGTCCGGAAGAGATACGAAGGGAAAACTCATTACTCGTCGGGGTGGCACATCCAGGCTCTCGACCCTCCCAAAGCGTCCGACCAGGGTGCACCCTGCCGGGCATGGTTAGCCGCCAGCCCCCTTCCTGGAGGTCTGGTTGGCACGGGGTTTTGATTTATCGGTTTCATATCTCTGGGCTCCTTGGGAGCAGAAAGTCGGTTGAGGGCCCTTTGGAAAGAGCCGGGGCTGCCGTTTAACGCTGTCCAAGCGGCAGGCGAAGCGCACCCACCGTTTTTACGCTATGATAAAACCGCCGGGGCGGCAAACACAGGGCCGGTCGGGTTTGAAGACGAATATCTCTTCGGCCCTTGGGAGGAGAGAAGCAGCGCGGGTCACCTTTGAACGCGCTCGCTGCCAGGAACGTCTGGCGTAAAAGTTTCGTGGGAATCGGACGTTCCTAGGCTGAGAAGCGAGCGCCCGCCCTCGGGCGGTCGGGGCCCCTTTCTCATTCCCCGTCTGGGCTAAAAATACGAGGTCGGACCCGATGGACTCGGGAGACTGGAGAGTACCAGGGAGACCCTGGAAGCAGGCGACCCGACCCACGCTTCGCTGTCTCCTCGGCCCTCGGGAGTAGAAGCGCGGGGACGGTGGCGTGGGCAGCAGGGGGCGCTCCTGGCCATGCCCAGCGAGTTTCGTGCGAATCGGACCTGGTCCGGAAGAGATACGAAGGGAAAACTCATTACTCGTCGGGGTGGCACATCCAGGCTCTCGACCCTCCCAAAGCGTCCGACCAGGGTGCACCCTGCCGGGCATGGTTAGCCGCCAGCCCCCTTCCTGGAGGTCTGGTTGGCACGGGGTTTTGATTTTTCGGTTTCATATCTCTGGGCTCCTTGGGAGCAGAAAGTCGGTTGAGGGCCCTTTGGAAAGAGCCGGGGCTGCCGTTTAACGCTGTCCAAGCGGCAGGCGAAGCGCACCCACCGTTTTTACGCTATGATTTTTTAAAACCGCCGGGGCGGCAAACACAGGGCCGGTCGGGTTTGAAGACGAATATCTCTTCGGCCCTTGGGAGGAGAGAAGCAGCGCGGGTCACCTTTGAACGCGCTCGCTGCCAGGAACGTCTGGCGTAAAAGTTTCGTGGGAATCGGACGTTCCTAGGCTGAGAAGCGAGCGCCCGCCCTCGGGCGGTCGGGGGCCCCTTTCTCATTCCCCGTCTGGGCTAAAAATACGAGGTCGGACCCGATGGACTCGGGAGACTGGAGAGTACCAGGGAGACCCTGGAAGCAGGCGACCCGACCCACGCTTCGCTGTCTCCTCGGCCCTCGGGAGTAGAAGCGCGGGGACGGTGGCGTGGGCAGCAGGGGGCGCTCCTGGCCATGCCCAGCGAGTTTCGTGCGAATCGGACCTGGTCCGGAAGAGATACGAAGGGAAAACTCATTACTCGTCGGGGTGGCACATCCAGGCTCTCGACCCTCCCAAAGCGTCCGACCAGGGTGCACCCTGCCGGGCATGGTTAGCCGCCAGCCCCCTTCCTGGAGGTCTGGTTGGCACGGGGTTTTGATTTATCGGTTTCATATCTCTGGGCTCCTTGGGAGCAGAAAGTCGGTTGAGGGCCCTTTGGAAAGAGCCGGGGCTGCCGTTTAACGCTGTCCAAGCGGCAGGCGAAGCGCACCCACCGTTTTTACGCTATGATTTTTTAAAACCGCCGGGGCGGCAAACACAGGGCCGGTCGGGTTTGAAGACGAATATCTCTTCGGCCCTTGGGAGGAGAGAAGCAGCGCGGGTCACCTTTGAACGCGCTCGCTGCCAGGAACGTCTGGCGTAAAAGTTTCGTGGGAATCGGACGTTCCTAGGCTGAGAAGCGAGCGCCCGCCCTCGGGCGGTCGGGGGCCCCTTTCTCATTCCCCGTCTGGGCTAAAAATACGAGGTCGGACCCGATGGACTCGGGAGACTGGAGAGTACCAGGGAGACCCTGGAAGCAGGCGACCCGACCCACGCTTCGCTGTCTCCTCGGCCCTCGGGAGTAGAAGCGCGGGGACGGTGGCGTGGGCAGCAGGGGGCGCTCCTGGCCATGCCCAGCGAGTTTCGTGCGAATCGGACCTGGTCCGGAAGAGATACGAAGGGAAAACTCATTACTCGTCGGGGTGGCACATCCAGGCTCTCGACCCTCCCAAAGTGTCCGACCAGGGTGCACCCTGCCGGGCTAAGAGAACAGCCAGGTGAACCCTGGAGGTTCCGAACTCCAGACCCCTGGACCCGACGGCTCAGTCCGCCTCAGGTGCACTACAGAGGTCCTCGGGCTGTCCCTGAGTGCATTAAAACGGAAATCAGAATTACTCCCCCGGGTGGCACTTCCAGGCTCTCGACCCTCCCAAAGTGTCCGACCAGGGTGCACCCTGCTGGGCATGGTTAGCCGCCAGCCCCCTTCCTGGAGGTCTGGTTGGCACGGGGTTTTGCAAATAGGTCCCGTCGGGTATATGGGAGAGCAAAGAGAATCAATGGGGTCCAAGCACTAAATTCATCCAGTGGCGTTCTCTGGAAGCCCAAGGGGAGTCCGAGGGGTGTTCGGCCGGCAAGGGGAGCTCTCCCTCGGACACATGATCAAACGCCTGTCCCCTACCGGAAAGTGGTGTGCTCTGGATGCCCCCCCCCCCCCCCCATCCCCCGAGGGGGGTGCTTATCCCGCGAGGGGAGCCCTCCTCGGGTTAAGTGAACCATCATGCCGATTCCCCTATGGAAGTGGGCACATCCAGGCACACAGTCTGCTTTGCTCTCCCCGACCCGAGTGCGTCTGTTGGGCTGAGTGTACGCCCAGGCAACTGGATCCAATGGCTCAGTCCGCCGCAGCGTGCTTCGACGATGGGTCGTACAGCCATGCCACCAGGGTGGGCGTGTTTGTAAATGTACCAGTGGATTCTCGTCGGCCTGCCACATCCATGGTATCGACCCACCAGGCCTGTCCGACCAGGGGTTGACCCTGGACGGGCACGGTCTGTGGTTTGGCCCTTGTCCTAGATGAAATCGGGCACGGGGTTTTCTGGCCAGGTACCATCGGGTTACTGGGAGAGCGGCTTCGGTCTCCAGGTGAGACCAATGGTGAAGCAGCACGAGGCAATGGAGAGCATGCAAAGCGATGGGGAAGCCATGCACGGCAATGGCCACGAAAAAAAAAAAAAAATCACCACGGAAGGAACGTGAAGAACAAGGAGGAGTGTAGTGACACTGCCCAAAGCTGCCCGGTGTTGCAGGGGTCTATTGGTGTGTTGCTTCCTTGTTTGGTAGAGTGGAGTACCAGACCCGCCAGGGGTAGGCAAACCATTCCCCCTACGGTAAGTGAGGAGCCAGCCATTTGACGAGCGGGTGTCCACGTGTACGGGTGCGAGCGCTATCCCCCCACACGGGGTTAGGCCACGGCCTTAGGTGGACGTCTGCCGACCAGCCCCGGCTGATCCAGAACTTCTGATGTGGAGAGCGGTTTTGACAGATCCTCCCTGGTTCTAGCGGGTCAAGCCTCTGATGGGGGGTGGGGGTTATTTGTAACCCATCCCAGAACTCTCTGGGGGAGACTCAGACGGCCAGTCTGTCTACTCAGTTGTCCTATACTGGTGTCTGTGGTTTGGGAGGAAGGGAGTGCCCTGCTTTGTTGGCCTCCTCTTCAAACCTACCTGGGCCCACGAATCACTCTTCTTGGTTACATCACGAAACGTAGGTTGAGCGAGGCTAGGGGGGAGGGAATTCGACGAGGTCTTTCCCTTGTCCCCCCACCAGCGGCCCACGAAAATCAAAACGGCGTGAAGAGAGGGAACGCCGAAAGCACCTGGAGTCGGCCGTCCGCACCTCCGGAGGAGGTGGACGGGGTACGGTGCGGGCATGACCGGATGGGACAGCTTTGCATCAAGGTGAGAGGTCGGCGTCCGAAGGCCAGAGGGCGGTGCGCGAGCACGTTTACACTGGCCGCGGAAGCTGTCCTGGGTAGCCCTGTATGGCGTCTGGACCTGACGGCGCACGCACTTACAACCCGCTGCTTCCTAGCCCCCGGAAGGGGAGGCGGATGTCACTCGTGGTTCATCCCAGACCACGGTGCAAACTACCTGGTTGATCCTGCCAGTAACATATGCTTGTCTCAAAGATTAAGCCATGCAGGTCTAAGTGCACACGGCCGGTACAGTGAAACTGCGAATGGCTCATTAAATCAGTTATGGTTCCTTTGATCGCTCCACACGTTACTCGGATAACTGTGGTAATTCTAGAGCTAATACATGCAAACGAGCGCTGACCCTTCGGGGGATGCGTGCATTTATCAGACCCAAAACCCATCCGGGGGGCTCGGGCCCCCCGGCCGCTTTGGTGACTCTAGATAACCTCGGGCCGATCGCGCGCCCTCCGCGGCGGCGACGTCTCATTCGAATGTCTGCCCTATCAACTTTCGATGGTACCATAGTCGGCTACCATGGTGACCACGGGTAACGGGGAATCAGGGTTCGATTCCGGAGAGGGAGCCTGAGAAACGGCTACCACATCCAAGGAAGGCAGCAGGCGCGCAAATTACCCATTCCCGACACGGGGAGGTAGTGACGAAAAATAACGATACAGGTCTCTTTCGAGGCCCTGTAATCGGAATGAGCGTATCCTAAACCCATGCCCATTGGAGGGCAAGTCTGGTGCCAGCAGCCGCGGTAATTCCAGCTCCAATAGCGTATATTAAAGTTGCTGCAGTTAAAAAGCTCGTAGTTGGATGTCGGGAGTGGGCTGGCGGTCCGCCGCGAGGCGTGCCACCGCCTGTCTCAGACCCTGTCTCCCGGTGCCCCCCGGATGCCCTTGGCTGGGTGTCCGGACGGGGCTCGGAGCGTTTACTTTGAAAAAATTAGAGTGTTCAAAGCGGGCCCGCTTCTCGCCTGAATACCTGAGCTAGGAATAATGGAATAGGACTCCGGTTCTATTTTGTGGGTTTCCTGAACCAGGGCCATGATTAAGAGGGACGGCCGGGGGCATTCGTATTGCGCCGCTAGAGGTGAAATTCTTGGACCGGCGCAAGACGGACGAAAGCGAAAGCATTTGCCAAGAATGTTTTCATTAATCAAGAACGAAAGTCGGAGGTTCGAAGACGATCAGATACCGTCGTAGTTCCGACCGTAAACTATGCCGACCCGCGATCCGGCGGCGTTATTCCCATGACCCGCCGGGCAGCGTGAGGGAAACCACGAGTCTGTGGGTTCCGGGGGGAGTATGGTTGCAAAGCTGAAACTTAAAGGAATTGACGGAAGGGCACCACCAGGAGTGGAGCCTGCGGCTTAATTTGACTCAACACGGGAAACCTCACCCGGCCCGGACACGGAAAGGATTGACAGATTGATAGCTCTTTCTCGATTCTGTGGGTGGTGGTGCATGGCCGTTCTTAGTTGGTGGAGCGATTTGTCTGGTTAATTCCGATAACGAACGAGACTCCGGCATGCTAAATAGTTACGCGGCCCTCCGCGGTCGGCGTCAAACTTCTTAGAGGGACAAGTGGCGTTCAGCCACGCGAGATGGAGCAATAACAGGTCTGTGATGCCCTTAGATGTCCGGGGCTGCACGCGCGCCACAATGGTTGGATCAGCGTGTGCCTACCCTACACCGAGAGGTGCGGGTAATCCGCTGAACCCCATTCGTGATGGGGACTGGGGATTGCAATTATTCCCCATGAACGAGGAATTCCCAGTAAGCGCGGGTCATAAGCTCGCGTTGATTAAGTCCCTGCCCTTTGTACACACCGCCCGTCGCTACTACCGATCGGATGGTTTAGTGAGGTCCTCGGATCGGCCCCGCCGGGGCTCCTCGCGGGCCTTGGCGGAGCGCCGAGAAGTCGATCAAACTTGACTATCTAGAGGAAGTAAAAGTCGTAACAAGGTTTTCGTAGGTGAACCTGCGAAAGGATCATTAACGGGTAACGCTGTCCGGCGTGCCTCCTCTCCCGACCCCCTCGACTTCGCCGTCCCCCCGCGTCGGGGCCCAGGGTCGAAAGGGTCTTCG
>NW_027658801.1:166040-173540 GCF_041902795.1 Electrophorus electricus | reverse complement strand
GTAGTAGTAGTAGTAGTAGTAGTAGTAGTAGTAGTAGTATAGTATGATTTAAAGGTACAAAGTGAATGAAGTGTGCCCAGGCCCAGAGCTACTTTGCTGGGCATGACTGTGTTTTGACCTCTTGGCTCTGGAAGTCTATTTCTAGGCTTATATAAAGGGTCAAACTTCTTGAAGTGTGCCCAGGCCCAGAGCTACTTTGCTGGGCATGGACTGTGTTTGACCTCTGGGGCCTGGAAGTCTGGTAGTAGTAGTATGATTTAAAGGCACAAAGTGATTGAAGTGTGCCCAGGCCCAGAGCTACTTTGCTGGGCATGACTGTGTTTGACCTCTTGGGCCTGGAAGTCTGGAGTAGTAGTAGTAGTAGTAGTAGTAGTAGTAGTAGTAGTATGATTAAAGGTACAAAGTGAATGAAGTGTGCCCAGGCCCAGAGCTACTTTGCTGGGCATGACTGTGTTTGACGTCTTGGGCCTGGAAGTCTGGTAGTAGTAGTATGATTTAAAGGTACAAAGTGAATGAAGTGTGCCCAGGCCCAGAGCTACTTTGCTGGGCATGACTGTGTTTGACCTCTTGGCTCTGGGAAGTCTATTTCTAGGCTTATATAAAGGGTCCAAACTTCTTGAAGTGTGCCCAGGCCCAGAGCTACTTTGCTGGGCATGACTGTGTTTGACCTCTGGGGCCTGGAAGTCTGGTAGTAGTAGTATGATTTAAAGGCACAAAGTGATTGAAGTGTGCCCAGGCCCAGAGCTACTTTGCTGGGCATGAATGTGTTTGAACTCTTGGGCCTGGAAGTCTATTTCTAGCTTATATAAAGGGTCAAACTTCTTGAAGTGTGCCCAGGCCCAGAGCTACTTTGCTGGGCATGACTGTGTTTGACCTCTTGGGCCTGGAAGTCTGGTAGTAGTAGTAGTAGTAGTAGTAGTAGTAGTAGTAGTAGTAGTATGATTTAAAGGTACAAAGTGAATGAAGTGTGCCCAGGCCCACAGCTACTTTGCTGGGCATGACTGTGTTTGACCTCTTGGGCCTGAAAGTCTATTTCTAGGCTTATATAAAGGGTCAAACTTCTTGAAGTGTGCCCAGGCCCAGAGCTACTTTGCTGGGCATGACTGTGTTTGACCTCTGGGGCCTGGAAGTCTGGTAGTAGTAGTATGATTTAAAGACACAAAGTGATTGAAGTGTGCCCAGGCCCAGAGCTACTTTGCTGGGCATGAATGTGTTTGAACTCTTGGGCCTGGAAGTCTGGTAGTAGTAGTATGATTTAAAGTACAAAGTGAATGAAGTGTGCCCAGGCCCAGAGCTACTTTGCTGTGCATGACTGTGTTTGACCTCTTGGCTCTGGAAGTCTATTTCTAGGCTTATATAAAGGGTCAAACTTCTTGAAGTGTGCCCAGGCCCAGAGCTACTTTGCTGGGCATGACTGTGTTTGACCTCTGGGGCCTGGAAGTCTGGTAGTAGTAGTATGATTTAAAGGCACAAAGTGATGAAGTGTGCCCAGGCCCAGAGCTACTTTGCTGGGCATGATTCTGTGACCTCTTGGGTCTGGAAATGTGGTACTTTGAAGGATTAAAAGAGTGAAACGGTCTGAAGTGTGCGCAGGTGTAAAGCAACCTTGCTAGGCATGAAGGTGTGACCTCCAGGGCCTGGAAGTCTGGTGGTAGTAGTAGTATGATTTAAAGGCACAAAGTGATTGAAGTGTGCCCAGGCCCAGAGCTACTTTGCTGGGCATGACTGTGTTTGACCTCTTGGGCCTGGAAGTCTGGTGGTAGTAGTAGTATGATTTAAAGGCACAAAGTGATTGAAGTGTGCCCCAGGCCCAGAGCTACTTTGCTGGGCATGACTGTGTTTGACCTCTTGGCTCTGGAAGTCTATTTCTAGGCTTATATAAAGGGTCAAACTTCTTGAAGTGTGCCCAGGCCCAGAGCTACTTTTGCTGGGCATGACTGTGTTTGACCTCTGGGGCCTGGAAGTCTGGTAGTAGTAGTATGATTTAAAGGCACAAAGTGATTGAAGTGTGCCCAGGCCCAGAGCTACTTTGCTGGGCATGAATGTGTTTGAACTCTTGGGCCTGGAAGTCTATTTCTAGGGCTTATATAAAGGGTCAACTTCTTGAAGTGTGCCCAGGCCCAGAGCTACTTTGCTGGGCATGACTGTGTTTGACCTCTTGGGCCTGGAAGTCTGGTAGTAGTAGTAAGTAGTAGTAGTAGTAGTAGTAGTAGTAGTAGTAGTATGATTTAAAGGTACAAAGTGAATGAAGTGTGCCCAGGCCCACAGCTACTTTGCTGGGCATGACTGTGTTTGACCTCTTGGGCCTGAAAGTCTATTTCTAGGCTTATATAAAGGGTCAAACTTCTTGAAGTGTGCCCAGGCCCAGAGCTACTTTGCTGGGCATGACTGTGTTTGACCTCTGGGGCCTGGAAGTCTGGTAGTAGTAGTATGATTTAAAGAACACAAAGTGATTGAAGTGTGCCCAGGCCCAGAGCTACTTTGCTGGGCATGAATGTGTTTGAACTCTTGGGCCTGGAAGTCTGGTAGTAGTAGTATGATTTAAAGGTACAAAGTGAATGAAGTGTGCCCAGGCCCAGAGCTACTTTTGCTGTGCATGACTGTGTTTGACCTCTTGGCTCTGGAAGTCTATTTCTAGGCTTATATAAAGGGTCAAACTTCTTGAAGTGTGCCCAGGCCCAGAGCTACTTTGCTGGGCATGACTGTGTTTGACCTCTGGGGCCTGGAAGTCTGGTAGTAGTAGTATGATTTAAAGGCACAAAGTGATTGAAGTGTGCCCAGGCCCAGAGCTACTTTGCTGGGCATGATTCTGTGACCTCTTGGGTCTGGAAATGTGGTACTTTGAAGGATTAAAAGAGTGAAACGGTCTGAAGTGTGCGCAGGTGTAAAGCAACCTTGCTAGGCATGAAGGTGTGACCTCCAGGGCCTGGAAGTCTGGTGGTAGTAGTAGTATGATTTAAAGGCACAAAGTGATTGAAGTGTGCCCAGGCCCAGAGCTACTTTGCTGGGCATGACTGTGTTTGACCTCTTGGGCCTGGAAGTCTGGTGGTAGTAGTAGTATGATTTAAAGGCACAAAGTGATTGAAGTGTGCCCAGGCCCAGAGCTACTTTGCTGGGCATGAATGTGTTTGAACTCTTGGGCCTGGAAGTCTATTTCTAGGCTTATATAAAGGGTCAAACATCTTGAAGTGTGCCCAGGCCCAGAGCTAACTTTGCTGGTGCATGACTGTGGTTGACCTCTTGGCCCTGGAAGTCTGGTGGTAGTAGTAGTATGATTTAAAGGCACAAAGTGAATGAAGTGTGCCCAGGCCCAGAGCTACTTTGCTGGGCATGAATGTGTTTGAACTCTTGGGCCTGGAAGTCTGGTAGTAGTAGTAGTAGTAGTAGTAGTAGTAGTAGTAGTATGATTTAAAGGCACAAAAGTGCTTGAAGTGTGCCCAGGCCCAGAGCTACTTTGCTGTGCATGACTGTGTTTGACCTCTTGCTCTGGAAGTCTATTTCTAGGCTTATATAAAGGGTCAAACTTCTTGAAGTGTGCCCAGGCCCAGAGCTACTTTGCTGTGTATGACTGTGTGACCTCTTGGCCCTGGAATTCTGTGGGTAGTAGTAGTATGATTTAAGGCACAAAGTGAATGAAGTGTGCCCAGGCCCAGAGCTACTTTGCTGGGCATGACTGTGTTTGACCTCTTGGGCCTGGAAGTCTGGTAGTAGTAGTATGATTTAAAGGCACAAAGTGATTGAAGTGTGCCCAGGCCCAGAGCTACTTTGCTGGGCATGAATGTGTTTGAACTCTTGGGCCTGGAAGTCTATTTCTAGGCTTATATAAAGGGACAACTTCTTGAAGTGTGCCCAGGCCCAGAGCTACTTTGCTGTGTATGACTGTGTGACCTCTTGGCCCTGGAATTCTGGTGGTAGTAGTAGTAGTAGTAGTATGATTTAAAGGTACAAAGTGAATGAAGTGTGCCCAGGCCCAGAGCCAGGCCTGGGCAGCAGGGGGCGCTCCTGGCCATGCCCAGCGAGTTTCGTGCGAATCGGACCTGGTCCGGAAGAGATACGAAGGGAAAACTCATTACTCGTCGGGGTGGCACATCCAGGCTCTCGACCCTCCCAAAGCGTCCCGACCAGGGTGCACCCTGCCGGGCATGGTTAGCCGCCAGCCCCCTTCCTGGAGGTCTGGTTGGCACGGGGTTTTGATTTATCGGTTTCATATCTCTGGGCTCCTTGGGAGCAGAAAGTCGGTTGAGGGCCCTTTGGAAAGAGCCGGGGCTGCCGTTTAACGCTGTCCAAGCGGCAGGCGAAGCGCACCCACCGTTTTTACGCTATGATTTTTTAAAACCGCCGGGGCGGCAAACACAGGGCCGGTCGGGTTTGAAGACGAATATCTCTTCGGCCCTTGGGAGGAGAGAAGCAGCGCGGGTCACCTTTGAACGCGCTCGCTGCCAGGAACGTCTGGCGTAAAAGTTTCGTGGGAATCGGACGTTCCTAGGCTGAGAAGCGAGCGCCCGCCCTCGGGCGGTCGGGGGCCCCTTTCTCATTCCCCGTCTGGGCTAAAAATACGAGGTCGGACCCGATGGACTCGGGAGACTGGAGAGTACCAGGGAGACCCTGGAAGCAGGCGACCCGACCCACGCTTCGCTGTCTCCTCGGCCCTCGGGAGTAGAAGCGCGGGGACGGTGGCGTGGGCAGCAGGGGGCGCTCCTGGCCATGCCCAGCGAGTTTCGTGCGAATCGGACCTGGTCCGGAAGAGATACGAAGGGAAAACTCATTACTCGTCGGGGTGGCACATCCAGGCTCTCGACCCTCCCAAAGCGTCCGACCAGGGTGCACCCTGCCGGGCATGGTTAGCCGCCAGCCCCCTTCCTGGAGGTCTGGTTGGCACGGGGTTTTGATTTTTCGGTTTCATATCTCTGGGCTCCTTGGGAGCAGAAAGTCGGTTGAGGGCCCTTTGGAAAGAGCCGGGGCTGCCGTTTAACGCTGTCCAAGCGGCAGGCGAAGCGCACCCACCGTTTTTACGCTATGATTTTTTAAAACCGCCGGGGCGGCAAACACAGGGCCGGTCGGGTTTGAAGACGAATATCTCTTCGGCCCTTGGGAGGAGAGAAGCAGCGCGGGTCACCTTTGAACGCGCTCGCTGCCAGGAACGTCTGGCGTAAAAGTTTCGTGGGAATCGGACGTTCCTAGGCTGAGAAGCGAGCGCCCGCCCTCGGGCGGTCGGGGGCCCCTTTCTCATTCCCCGTCTGGGCTAAAAATACGAGGTCGGACCCGATGGACTCGGGAGACTGGAGAGTACCAGGGAGACCCTGGAAGCAGGCGACCCGACCCACGCTTCGCTGTCTCCTCGGCCCTCGGGAGTAGAAGCGCGGGGACGGTGGCGTGGGCAGCAGGGGGCGCTCCTGGCCATGCCCAGCGAGTTTCGTGCGAATCGGACCTGGTCCGGAAGAGATACGAAGGGAAAACTCATTACTCGTCGGGGTGGCACATCCAGGCTCTCGACCCTCCCAAAGTGTCCGACCAGGGTGCACCCTGCCGGGCTAAGAGAACAGCCAGGTGAACCCTGGAGGTTCCGAACTCCAGACCCCTGGACCCGACGGCTCAGTCCGCCTCAGGTGCACTACAGAGGTCCTCGGGCTGTCCCTGAGTGCATTAAAACGGAAATCAGAATTACTCCCCCGGGTGGCACTTCCAGGCTCTCGACCCTCCCAAAGTGTCCGACCAGGGTGCACCCTGCTGGGCATGGTTAGCCGCCAGCCCCCTTCCTGGAGGTCTGGTTGGCACGGGGTTTTGCAAATAGGTCCCGTCGGGTATATGGGAGAGCAAAGAGAATCAATGGGGTCCAAGCACTAAATTCATCCAGTGGCGTTCTCTGGAAGCCCAAGGGGAGTCCGAGGGGTGTTCGGCCGGCAAGGGGAGCTCTCCCTCGGACACATGATCAAACGCCTGTCCCCTACCGGAAAGTGGTGTGCTCTGGATGCCCCCCCCCCCCCCCCCATCCCCCGAGGGGGGTGCTTATCCCGCGAGGGGAGCCCTCCTCGGGTTAAGTGAACCATCATGCCGATTCCCCTATGGAAGTGGGCACATCCAGGCACACAGTCTGCTTTGCTCTCCCCGACCCGAGTGCGTCTGTTGGGCTGAGTGTACGCCCAGGCAACTGGATCCAATGGCTCAGTCCGCCGCAGCGTGCTTCGACGATGGGTCGTACAGCCATGCCACCAGGGTGGGCGTGTTTGTAAATGTACCAGTGGATTCTCGTCGGCCTGCCACATCCATGGTATCGACCCACCAGGCCTGTCCGACCAGGGGTTGACCCTGGACGGGCACGGTCTGTGGTTTGGCCCTTGTCCTAGATGAAATCGGGCACGGGGTTTTCTGGCCAGGTACCATCGGGTTACTGGGAGAGCGGCTTCGGTCTCCAGGTGAGACCAATGGTGAAGCAGCACGAGGCAATGGAGAGCATGCAAAGCGATGGGGAAGCCATGCACGGCAATGGCCACGAAAAAAAAAAAAAAATCACCACGGAAGGAACGTGAAGAACAAGGAGGAGTGTAGTGACACTGCCCAAAGCTGCCCGGTGTTGCAGGGGTCTATTGGTGTGTTGCTTCCTTGTTTGGTAGAGTGGAGTACCAGACCCGCCAGGGGTAGGCAAACCATTCCCCCTACGGTAAGTGAGGAGCCAGCCATTTGACGAGCGGGTGTCCACGTGTACGGGTGCGAGCGCTATCCCCCCACACGGGGTTAGGCCACGGCCTTAGGTGGACGTCTGCCGACCAGCCCCGGCTGATCCAGAACTTCTGATGTGGAGAGCGGTTTTGACAGATCCTCCCTGGTTCTAGCGGGTCAAGCCTCTGATGGGGGGTGGGGGTTATTTGTAACCCATCCCAGAACTCTCTGGGGGAGACTCAGACGGCCAGTCTGTCTACTCAGTTGTCCTATACTGGTGTCTGTGGTTTGGGAGGAAGGGAGTGCCCTGCTTTGTTGGCCTCCTCTTCAAACCTACCTGGGCCCACGAATCACTCTTCTTGGTTACATCACGAAACGTAGGTTGAGCGAGGCTAGGGGGGAGGGAATTCGACGAGGTCTTTCCCTTGTCCCCCCACCAGCGGCCCACGAAAATCAAAACGGCGTGAAGAGAGGGAACGCCGAAAGCACCTGGAGTCGGCCGTCCGCACCTCCGGAGGAGGTGGACGGGGTACGGTGCGGGCATGACCGGATGGGACAGCTTTGCATCAAGGTGAGAGGTCGGCGTCCGAAGGCCAGAGGGCGGTGCGCGAGCACGTTTACACTGGCCGCGGAAGCTGTCCTGGGTAGCCCTGTATGGCGTCTGGACCTGACGGCGCACGCACTTACAACCCGCTGCTTCCTAGCCCCCGGAAGGGGAGGCGGATGTCACTCGTGGTTCATCCCAGACCACGGTGCAAACTACCTGGTTGATCCTGCCAGTAACATATGCTTGTCTCAAAGATTAAGCCATGCAGGTCTAAGTGCACACGGCCGGTACAGTGA
>NW_027658801.1:145000-150105 GCF_041902795.1 Electrophorus electricus | reverse complement strand
CGAATCGGACCTGGTCCGGAAGAGATACGAAGGGAAAACTCATTACTCGTCGGGGTGGCACATCCAGGCTCTCGACCCTCCCAAAGCGTCCGACCAGGGTGCACCCTGCCGGGCATGGTTAGCCGCCAGCCCCCTTCCTGGAGGTCTGTTTGGCACGGGGTTTTGATTTTTCGGTTTCATATCTCTGGGCTCCTTGGGAGCAGAAAGTCGGTTGAGGGCCCTTTGGAAAGAGCCGGGGCTGCCGTTTAACGCTGTCCAAGCGGCAGGCGAAGCGCACCCACCGTTTTTACGCTATGATTTTTTAAAACCGCCGGGGCGGCAAACACAGGGCCGGTCGGGTTTGAAGACGAATATCTCTTCGGCCCTTGGAGGAGAGAAGCAGCGCGGGTCACCTTTGAACGCGCTCGCTGCCAGGAACGTCTGGCGTAAAAGTTTCGTGGGAATCGGACGTTCCTAGGCTGAGAAGCGAGCGCCCGCCCTCGGGCGGTCGGGGGCCCCTTTCTCATTCCCCGTCTGGGCTAAAAATACGAGGTCGGACCCGATGGACTCGGGAGACTGGAGAGTACCAGGGAGACCCTGGAAGCAGGCGACCCGACCCACGCTTCGCTGTCTCCTCGGCCCTCGGAGTAGAAGCGCGGGGACGGTGGCGTGGGCAGCAGGGGGCGCTCCTGGCCATGCCCAGCGAGTTTCGTGCGAATCGGACCTGGTCCGGAAGAGATACGAAGGGGAAAACTCATTACTCGTCGGGGTGGCACATCCAGGCTCTCGACCCTCCCAAAGCGTCCGACCAGGGTGCACCCTGCCGGGCATGGTTAGCCGCCAGCCCCCTTCCTGGAGGTCTGGTTGGCACGGGGTTTTGATTTTTCGGTTTCATATCTCTGGGCTCCTTGGGAGCAGAAAGTCGGTTGAGGGCCCTTTGGAAAGAGCCGGGGCTGCCGTTTAACGCTGTCCAAGCGGCAGGCGAAGCGCACCCACCGTTTTTACGCTATGATTTTTTAAAACCGCCGGGGCGGCAAACACAGGGCCGGTCGGGTTTGAAGACGAATATCTCTTCGGCCCTTGGGAGGAGAGAAGCAGCGCGGGTCACCCTTTGAACGCGCTCGCTGCCAGGAACGTCTGGCGTAAAAGTTTCGTGGGAATCGGACGTTCCTAGGCTGAGAAGCGAGCGCCCGCCCTCGGGCGGTCGGGGGCCCCTTTCTCATTCCCCGTCTGGGCTAAAAATACGAGGTCGGACCCGATGGACTCGGGAGACTGGAGAGTACCAGGGAGACCCTGGAAGCAGGCGACCCGACCCACGCTTCGCTGTCTCCTCGGCCCTCGGGAGTAGAAGCGCGGGGACGGTGGCGTGGGCAGCAGGGGGCGCTCCTGGCCATGCCCAGCGAGTTTCGTGCGAATCGGACCTGGTCCGGAAGAGATACGAAGGGAAAACTCATTACTCGTCGGGGTGGCACATCCAGGCTCTCGACCCTCCCAAAGTGTCCGACCAGGGTGCACCCTGCGGGCTAAGAGAACAGCCAGGTGAACCCTGGAGGTTCCGAACTCCAGACCCCTGGACCCGACGGCTCAGTCCGCCTCAGGTGCACTACAGAGGTCCTCGGGCTGTCCCTGAGTGCATTAAAACGGAAATCAGAATTACTCCCCCGGGTGGCACTTCCAGGCTCTCGACCCTCCCAAAGTGTCCGACCAGGGTGCACCCTGCTGGGCATGGTTAGCCGCCAGCCCCCTTCCTGGAGGTCTGGTTGGCACGGGGTTTTGCAAATAGGTCCCGTCGGGTATATGGGAGAGCAAAGAGAATCAATGGGGTCCAAGCACTAAATTCATCCAGTGGCGTTCTCTGGAAGCCCAAGGGGAGTCCGAGGGGTGTTCGGCCGGCAAGGGGAGCTCTCCCTCGGACACATGATCAAACGCCTGTCCCCTACCGGAAAGTGGTGTGCTCTGGATGCCCCCCCCCCCCCCCCCCCCCCCGAGGGGGGTGCTTATCCCGCGAGGGGAGCCCTCCTCGGGTTAAGTGAACCATCATGCCGATTCCCCTATGGAAGTGGGCACATCCAGGCACACAGTCTGCTTTGCTCTCCCCGACCCGAGTGCGTCTGTTGGGCTGAGTGTACGCCCAGGCAACTGGATCCAATGGCTCAGTCCGCCGCAGCGTGCTTCGACGATGGGTCGTACAGCCATGCCACCAGGGTGGGCGTGTTTGTAAATGTACCAGTGGATTCTCGTCGGCCTGCCACATCCATGGTATCGACCCACCAGGCCTGTCCGACCAGGGGTTGACCCTGGACGGGCACGGTCTGTGGTTTGGCCCTTGTCCTAGATGAAATCGGGCACGGGGTTTTCTGGCCAGGTACCATCGGGTTACTGGGAGAGCGGCTTCGGTCTCCAGGTGAGACCAATGGTGAAGCAGCACGAGGCAATGGAGAGCATGCAAAGCGATGGGGAAGCCATGCACGGCAATGGCCACGAAAAAAAAAAAAAATCACTACGGAAGGAACGTGAAGAACAAGGAGGAGTGTAGTGACACTGCCCAAAGCTGCCCGGTGTTGCAGGGGTCTATTGGTGTGTTGCTTCCTTGTTTGGTAGAGTGGAGTACCAGACCCGCCAGGGGTAGGCAAAACCATTCCCCTACGGTAAGTGAGGAGCCAGCCATTTGACGAGCGGGTGTCCACGTGTACGGGTGCGAGCGCTATCCCCCCACACGGGGTTAGGCCACGGCCTTAGGTGGACGTCTGCCGACCAGCCCCGGCTGATCCAGAACTTCTGATGTGGAGAGCGGTTTTGACAGATCCTCCCTGGTTCTAGCGGGTCAAGCCTCTGATGGGGGGTGGGGGTTATTTGTAACCCATCCCAGAACTCTCTGGGGGAGACTCAGACGGCCAGTCTGTCTACTCAGTTGTCCTATACTGGTGTCTGTGGTTTGGGAGGAAGGGAGTGCCCTGCTTTGTTGGCCTCCTCTTCAAACCTACCTGGGCCCACGAATCACTCTTCTTGGTTACATCACGAAACGTAGGTTGAGCGAGGCTAGGGGGGAGGGAATTCGACGAGGTCTTTCCCTTGTCCCCCCACCAGCGGCCCACGAAAATCAAAACGGCGTGAAGAGAGGGAACGCCGAAAGCACCTGGAGTCGGCCGTCCGCACCTCCGGAGGAGGTGGACGGGGTACGGTGCGGGCATGACCGGATGGGACAGCTTTGCATCAAGGTGAGAGGTCGGCGTCCGAAGGCCAGAGGGCGGTGCGCGAGCACGTTTACACTGGCCGCGGAAGCTGTCCTGGGTAGCCCTGTATGGCGTCTGGACCTGACGGCGCACGCACTTACAACCCGCTGCTTCCTAGCCCCCGGAAGGGGAGGCGGATGTCACTCGTGGTTCATCCCAGACCACGGTGCAAACTACCTGGTTGATCCTGCCAGTAACATATGCTTGTCTCAAAGATTAAGCCATGCAGGTCTAAGTGCACACGGCCGGTACAGTGAAACTGCGAATGGCTCATTAAATCAGTTATGGTTCCTTTGATCGCTCCACACGTTACTCGGATAACTGTGGTAATTCTAGAGCTAATACATGCAAACGAGCGCTGACCCTTCGGGGGATGCGTGCATTTATCAGACCCAAAACCCATCCGGGGGGCTCGGGCCCCCGGCCGCTTTGGTGACTCTAGATAACCTCGGGCCGATCGCGCGCCCTCCGCGGCGGCGACGTCTCATTCGAATGTCTGCCCTATCAACTTTCGATGGTACCATAGTCGGCTACCATGGTGACCACGGGTAACGGGGAATCAGGGTTCGATTCCGGAGAGGGAGCCTGAGAAACGGCTACCACATCCAAGGAAGGCAGCAGGCGCGCAAATTACCCATTCCCGACACGGGGAGGTAGTGACGAAAAATAACGATACAGGTCTCTTTCGAGGCCCTGTAATCGGAATGAGCGTATCCTAAACCCATGGGTGAGGACCCATTGGAGGGCAAGTCTGGTGCCAGCAGCCGCGGTAATTCCAGCTCCAATAGCGTATATTAAAGTTGCTGCAGTTAAAAAGCTCGTAGTTGGATGTCGGGAGTGGGCTGGCGGTCCGCCGCGAGGCGTGCCACCGCCTGTCTCAGACCCTGTCTCCCGGTGCCCCCCGGATGCCCTTGGCTGGGTGTCCGGACGGGGCTCGGAGCGTTTACTTTGAAAAAATTAGAGTGTTCAAAGCGGGCCCGCTTCTCGCCTGAATACCTGAGCTAGGAATAATGGAATAGGACTCCGGTTCTATTTTGTGGGTTTCCTGAACCAGGGCCATGATTAAGAGGGACGGCCGGGGGCATTCGTATTGCGCCGCTAGAGGTGAAATTCTTGGACCGGCGCAAGACGGACGAAAGCGAAAGCATTTGCCAAGAATGTTTTCATTAATCAAGAACGAAAGTCGGAGGTTCGAAGACGATCAGATACCGTCGTAGTTCCGACCGTAAACTATGCCGACCCGCGATCCGGCGGCGTTATTCCCATGACCCGCCGGGCAGCGTGAGGGAAACCACGAGTCTGTGGGTTCCGGGGGGAGTATGGTTGCAAAGCTGAAACTTAAAGGAATTGACGGAAGGGCACCACCAGGAGTGGAGCCTGCGGCTTAATTTGACTCAACACGGGAAACCTCACCCGGCCCGGACACGGAAAGGATTGACAGATTGATAGCTCTTTCTCGATTCTGTGGGTGGTGGTGCATGGCCGTTCTTAGTTGGTGGAGCGATTTGTCTGGTTAATTCCGATAACGAACGAGACTCCGGCATGCTAAATAGTTACGCGGCCCTCCGCGGTCGGCGTCAAACTTCTTAGAGGGACAAGTGGCGTTCAGCCACGCGAGATGGAGCAATAACAGGTCTGTGATGCCCTTAGATGTCCGGGGCTGCACGCGCGCCACAATGGTTGGATCAGCGTGTGCCTACCCTACACCGAGAGGTGCGGGTAATCCGCTGAACCCCATTCGTGATGGGGACTGGGGATTGCAATTATTCCCCATGAACGAGGAATTCCCAGTAAGCGCGGGTCATAAGCTCGCGTTGATTAAGTCCCTGCCCTTTGTACACACCGCCCGTCGCTACTACCGATCGGATGGTTTAGTGAGGTCCTCGGATCGGC
>NW_027658801.1:125000-137500 GCF_041902795.1 Electrophorus electricus | reverse complement strand
GATTTAAAGGCACAAAGTGATTGAAGTGTGCCCAGGCCCAGAGCTACTTTGCTGGGCATGACTGTGTTTGACCTCTTGGGCCTGGAAGTCTGGTGGTAGTAGTAGTATGATTTAAAGGCACAAAGTGATTGAAGTGTGCCCAGGCCCAGAGCTACTTTGCTGGGCATGAATGTGTTTGAACTCTTGGGCCTGGAAGTCTGGTAGTAGTAGTAGTAGTAGTAGTAGTAGTAGTAGTAGTAGTAGTAGTATGATTTAAAGGTACAAAGTGAATGAAGTGTGCCCAGGCCCAGAGCTACTTTGCTGGGCATGACTGTGTTTGACCTCTTGGCTCTGGAAGTCTATTTCTAGGCTTATATAAAGGGTCAAACTTCTTGAAGTGTGCCCAGGCCCAGAGCTACTTTGCTGGGCATGACTGTGTTTGACCTCTGGGGCCTGGAAGTCTGGTAGTAGTAGTATGATTTAAAGGCACAAAGTGATTGAAGTGTGCCCAGGCCCAGAGCTACTTTGCTGGGCATGACTGTGTTTGACCTCTTGGGCCTGGAAGTCTGGTAGTAGTAGTAGTAGTAGTAGTAGTAGTAGTAGTAGTAGTATGATTTAAAGGTACAAAGTGAATGAAGTGTGCCCAGGCCCAGAGCTACTTTGCTGGGCATGACTGTGTTTGACGTCTTGGGCCTGGAAGTCTGGTAGTAGTAGTATGATTTAAAGGTACAAAGTGAATGAAGTGTGCCCAGGCCCAGAGCTACTTTGCTGGGCATGACTGTGTTTGACCTCTTGGCTCTGGAAGTCTATTTCTAGGCTTATATAAAGGGTCAAACTTCTTGAAGTGTGCCCAGGCCCAGAGCTACTTTGCTGGGCATGACTGTGTTTGACCTCTGGGGCCTGGAAGTCTGGTAGTAGTAGTATGATTTAAAGGCACAAAGTGATTGAAGTGTGCCCAGGCCCAGAGCTACTTTGCTGGGCATGAATGTGTTTGAACTCTTGGGCCTGGAAGTCTATTTCTAGGCTTATATAAAGGGTCAAACTTCTTGAAGTGTGCCCAGGCCCAGAGCTACTTTGCTGGGCATGACTGTGTTTGACCTCTTGGGCCTGGAAGTCTGGTAGTAGTAGTAGTAGTAGTAGTAGTAGTAGTAGTAGTAGTAGTAGTATGATTTAAAGGTACAAAGTGAATGAAGTGTGCCCAGGCCCACAGCTACTTTGCTGGGCATGACTGTGTTTGACCTCTTGGGCCTGAAAGTCTATTTCTAGGCTTATATAAAGGGTCAAACTTCTTGAAGTGTGCCCAGGCCCAGAGCTACTTTGCTGGGCATGACTGTGTTTGACCTCTGGGGCCTGGAAGTCTGGTAGTAGTAGTATGATTTAAAGACACAAAGTGATTGAAGTGTGCCCAGGCCCAGAGCTACTTTGCTGGGCATGAATGTGTTTGAACTCTTGGGCCTGGAAGTCTGGTAGTAGTAGTATGATTTAAAGGTACAAAGTGAATGAAGTGTGCCCAGGCCCAGAGCTACTTTGCTGTGCATGACTGTGTTTGACCTCTTGGCTCTGGAAGTCTATTTCTAGGCTTATATAAAGGGTCAAACTTCTTGAAGTGTGCCCAGGCCCAGAGCTACTTTGCTGGGCATGACTGTGTTTGACCTCTGGGGCCTGGAAGTCTGGTAGTAGTAGTATGATTTAAAGGCACAAAGTGATTGAAGTGTGCCCAGGCCCAGAGCTACTTTGCTGGGCATGATTCTGTGACCTCTTGGGTCTGGAAATGTGGTACTTTGAAGGATTAAAAGAGTGAAACGGTCTGAAGTGTGCGCAGGTGTAAAGCAACCTTGCTAGGCATGAAGGTGTGACCTCCAGGGCCTGGAAGTCTGGTGGTAGTAGTAGTATGATTTAAAGGCACAAAGTGATTGAAGTGTGCCCAGGCCCAGAGCTACTTTGCTGGGCATGACTGTGTTTGACCTCTTGGGCCTGGAAGTCTGGTGGTAGTAGTAGTATGATTTAAAGGCACAAAGTGATTGAAGTGTGCCCAGGCCCAGAGCTACTTTGCTGGGCATGACTGTGTTTGACCTCTTGGCTCTGGAAGTCTATTTCTAGGCTTATATAAAGGGTCAAACTTCTTGAAGTGTGCCCAGGCCCAGAGCTACTTTGCTGGGCATGACTGTGTTTGACCTCTGGGGCCTGGAAGTCTGGTAGTAGTAGTATGATTTAAAGGCACAAAGTGATTGAAGTGTGCCCAGGCCCAGAGCTACTTTGCTGGGCATGAATGTGTTTGAACTCTTGGGCCTGGAAGTCTATTTCTAGGCTTATATAAAGGGTCAAACTTCTTGAAGTGTGCCCAGGCCCAGAGCTACTTTGCTGGGCATGACTGTGTTTGACCTCTTGGGCCTGGAAGTCTGGTAGTAGTAGTAGTAGTAGTAGTAGTAGTAGTAGTAGTAGTAGTAGTAGTATGATTTAAAGGTACAAAGTGAATGAAGTGTGCCCAGGCCCACAGCTACTTTGCTGGGCATGACTGTGTTTGACCTCTTGGGCCTGAAAGTCTATTTCTAGGCTTATATAAAGGGTCAAACTTCTTGAAGTGTGCCCAGGCCCAGAGCTACTTTGCTGGGCATGACTGTGTTTGACCTCTGGGGCCTGGAAGTCTGGTAGTAGTAGTATGATTTAAAGACACAAAGTGATTGAAGTGTGCCCAGGCCCAGAGCTACTTTGCTGGGCATGAATGTGTTTGAACTCTTGGGCCTGGAAGTCTGGTAGTAGTAGTATGATTTAAAGGTACAAAGTGAATGAAGTGTGCCCAGGCCCAGAGCTACTTTGCTGTGCATGACTGTGTTTGACCTCTTGGCTCTGGAAGTCTATTTCTAGGCTTATATAAAGGGTCAAACTTCTTGAAGTGTGCCCAGGCCCAGAGCTACTTTGCTGGGCATGACTGTGTTTGACCTCTGGGGCCTGGAAGTCTGGTAGTAGTAGTATGATTTAAAGGCACAAAGTGATTGAAGTGTGCCCAGGCCCAGAGCTACTTTGCTGGGCATGATTCTGTGACCTCTTGGGTCTGGAAATGTGGTACTTTGAAGGATTAAAAGAGTGAAACGGTCTGAAGTGTGCGCAGGTGTAAAGCAACCTTGCTAGGCATGAAGGTGTGACCTCCAGGGCCTGGAAGTCTGGTGGTAGTAGTAGTATGATTTAAAGGCACAAAGTGATTGAAGTGTGCCCAGGCCCAGAGCTACTTTGCTGGGCATGACTGTGTTTGACCTCTTGGGCCTGGAAGTCTGGTGGTAGTAGTAGTATGATTTAAAGGCACAAAGTGATTGAAGTGTGCCCAGGCCCAGAGCTACTTTGCTGGGCATGACTGTGTTTGACCTCTTGGCTCTGGAAGTCTATTTCTAGGCTTATATAAAGGGTCAAACTTCTTGAAGTGTGCCCAGGCCCAGAGCTACTTTGCTGGGCATGACTGTGTTTGACCTCTGGGGCCTGGAAGTCTGGTAGTAGTAGTATGATTTAAAGGCACAAAGTGATTGAAGTGTGCCCAGGCCCAGAGCTACTTTGCTGGGCATGAATGTGTTTGAACTCTTGGGCCTGGAAGTCTATTTCTAGGCTTATATAAAGGGTCAAACTTCTTGAAGTGTGCCCAGGCCCAGAGCTACTTTGCTGGGCATGACTGTGTTTGACCTCTTGGGCCTGGAAGTCTGGTAGTAGTAGTAGTAGTAGTAGTAGTAGTAGTAGTAGTAGTAGTAGTATGATTTAAAGGTACAAAGTGAATGAAGTGTGCCCAGGCCCACAGCTACTTTGCTGGGCATGACTGTGTTTGACCTCTTGGGCCTGAAAGTCTATTTCTAGGCTTATATAAAGGGTCAAACTTCTTGAAGTGTGCCCAGGCCCAGAGCTACTTTGCTGGGCATGACTGTGTTTGACCTCTGGGGCCTGGAAGTCTGGTAGTAGTAGTATGATTTAAAGACACAAAGTGATTGAAGTGTGCCCAGGCCCAGAGCTACTTTGCTGGGCATGAATGTGTTTGAACTCTTGGGCCTGGAAGTCTGGTAGTAGTAGTATGATTTAAAGGTACAAAGTGAATGAAGTGTGCCCAGGCCCAGAGCTACTTTGCTGTGCATGACTGTGTTTGACCTCTTGGCTCTGGAAGTCTATTTCTAGGCTTATATAAAGGGTCAAACTTCTTGAAGTGTGCCCAGGCCCAGAGCTACTTTGCTGGGCATGACTGTGTTTGACCTCTGGGGCCTGGAAGTCTGGTAGTAGTAGTATGATTTAAAGGCACAAAGTGATTGAAGTGTGCCCAGGCCCAGAGCTACTTTGCTGGGCATGATTCTGTGACCTCTTGGGTCTGGAAATGTGGTACTTTGAAGGATTAAAAGAGTGAAACGGTCTGAAGTGTGCGCAGGTGTAAAGCAACCTTGCTAGGCATGAAGGTGTGACCTCCAGGGCCTGGAAGTCTGGTGGTAGTAGTAGTATGATTTAAAGGCACAAAGTGATTGAAGTGTGCCCAGGCCCAGAGCTACTTTGCTGGGCATGACTGTGTTTGACCTCTTGGGCCTGGAAGTCTGGTGGTAGTAGTAGTATGATTTAAAGGCACAAAGTGATTGAAGTGTGCCCAGGCCCAGAGCTACTTTGCTGGGCATGAATGTGTTTGAACTCTTGGGCCTGGAAGTCTATTTCTAGGCTTATATAAAGGGTCAAACATCTTGAAGTGTGCCCAGGCCCAGAGCTACTTTGCTGTGCATGACTGTGGTTGACCTCTTGGCCCTGGAAGTCTGGTGGTAGTAGTAGTATGATTTAAAGGCACAAAGTGAATGAAGTGTGCCCAGGCCCAGAGCTACTTTGCTGGGCATGAATGTGTTTGAACTCTTGGGCCTGGAAGTCTGGTAGTAGTAGTAGTAGTAGTAGTAGTAGTAGTAGTAGTATGATTTAAAGGCACAAAGTGCTTGAAGTGTGCCCAGGCCCAGAGCTACTTTGCTGTGCATGACTGTGTTTGACCTCTTGGCTCTGGAAGTCTATTTCTAGGCTTATATAAAGGGTCAAACTTCTTGAAGTGTGCCCAGGCCCAGAGCTACTTTGCTGTGTATGACTGTGTGACCTCTTGGCCCTGGAATTCTGGTGGTAGTAGTAGTATGATTTAAAGGCACAAAGTGAATGAAGTGTGCCCAGGCCCAGAGCTACTTTGCTGGGCATGACTGTGTTTGACCTCTTGGGCCTGGAAGTCTGGTAGTAGTAGTATGATTTAAAGGCACAAAGTGATTGAAGTGTGCCCAGGCCCAGAGCTACTTTGCTGGGCATGAATGTGTTTGAACTCTTGGGCCTGGAAGTCTATTTCTAGGCTTATATAAAGGGACAAACTTCTTGAAGTGTGCCCAGGCCCAGAGCTACTTTGCTGTGTATGACTGTGTGACCTCTTGGCCCTGGAATTCTGGTGGTAGTAGTAGTAGTAGTAGTATGATTTAAAGGTACAAAGTGAATGAAGTGTGCCCAGGCCCAGAGCCAGGCCTGGGCAGCAGGGGGCGCTCCTGGCCATGCCCAGCGAGTTTCGTGCGAATCGGACCTGGTCCGGAAGAGATACGAAGGGAAAACTCATTACTCGTCGGGGTGGCACATCCAGGCTCTCGACCCTCCCAAAGCGTCCGACCAGGGTGCACCCTGCCGGGCATGGTTAGCCGCCAGCCCCCTTCCTGGAGGTCTGGTTGGCACGGGGTTTTGATTTATCGGTTTCATATCTCTGGGCTCCTTGGGAGCAGAAAGTCGGTTGAGGGCCCTTTGGAAAGAGCCGGGGCTGCCGTTTAACGCTGTCCAAGCGGCAGGCGAAGCGCACCCACCGTTTTTACGCTATGATTTTTTAAAACCGCCGGGGCGGCAAACACAGGGCCGGTCGGGTTTGAAGACGAATATCTCTTCGGCCCTTGGGAGGAGAGAAGCAGCGCGGGTCACCTTTGAACGCGCTCGCTGCCAGGAACGTCTGGCGTAAAAGTTTCGTGGGAATCGGACGTTCCTAGGCTGAGAAGCGAGCGCCCGCCCTCGGGCGGTCGGGGGCCCCTTTCTCATTCCCCGTCTGGGCTAAAAATACGAGGTCGGACCCGATGGACTCGGGAGACTGGAGAGTACCAGGGAGACCCTGGAAGCAGGCGACCCGACCCACGCTTCGCTGTCTCCTCGGCCCTCGGGAGTAGAAGCGCGGGGACGGTGGCGTGGGCAGCAGGGGGCGCTCCTGGCCATGCCCAGCGAGTTTCGTGCGAATCGGACCTGGTCCGGAAGAGATACGAAGGGAAAACTCATTACTCGTCGGGGTGGCACATCCAGGCTCTCGACCCTCCCAAAGCGTCCGACCAGGGTGCACCCTGCCGGGCATGGTTAGCCGCCAGCCCCCTTCCTGGAGGTCTGGTTGGCACGGGGTTTTGATTTTTCGGTTTCATATCTCTGGGCTCCTTGGGAGCAGAAAGTCGGTTGAGGGCCCTTTGGAAAGAGCCGGGGCTGCCGTTTAACGCTGTCCAAGCGGCAGGCGAAGCGCACCCACCGTTTTTACGCTATGATTTTTTAAAACCGCCGGGGCGGCAAACACAGGGCCGGTCGGGTTTGAAGACGAATATCTCTTCGGCCCTTGGGAGGAGAGAAGCAGCGCGGGTCACCTTTGAACGCGCTCGCTGCCAGGAACGTCTGGCGTAAAAGTTTCGTGGGAATCGGACGTTCCTAGGCTGAGAAGCGAGCGCCCGCCCTCGGGCGGTCGGGGGCCCCTTTCTCATTCCCCGTCTGGGCTAAAAATACGAGGTCGGACCCGATGGACTCGGGAGACTGGAGAGTACCAGGGAGACCCTGGAAGCAGGCGACCCGACCCACGCTTCGCTGTCTCCTCGGCCCTCGGGAGTAGAAGCGCGGGGACGGTGGCGTGGGCAGCAGGGGGCGCTCCTGGCCATGCCCAGCGAGTTTCGTGCGAATCGGACCTGGTCCGGAAGAGATACGAAGGGAAAACTCATTACTCGTCGGGGTGGCACATCCAGGCTCTCGACCCTCCCAAAGCGTCCGACCAGGGTGCACCCTGCCGGGCATGGTTAGCCGCCAGCCCCCTTCCTGGAGGTCTGGTTGGCACGGGGTTTTGATTTTTCGGTTTCATATCTCTGGGCTCCTTGGGAGCAGAAAGTCGGTTGAGGGCCCTTTGGAAAGAGCCGGGGCTGCCGTTTAACGCTGTCCAAGCGGCAGGCGAAGCGCACCCACCGTTTTTACGCTATGATTTTTTAAAACCGCCGGGGCGGCAAACACAGGGCCGGTCGGGTTTGAAGACGAATATCTCTTCGGCCCTTGGGAGGAGAGAAGCAGCGCGGGTCACCTTTGAACGCGCTCGCTGCCAGGAACGTCTGGCGTAAAAGTTTCGTGGGAATCGGACGTTCCTAGGCTGAGAAGCGAGCGCCCGCCCTCGGGCGGTCGGGGGCCCCTTTCTCATTCCCCGTCTGGGCTAAAAATACGAGGTCGGACCCGATGGACTCGGGAGACTGGAGAGTACCAGGGAGACCCTGGAAGCAGGCGACCCGACCCACGCTTCGCTGTCTCCTCGGCCCTCGGGAGTAGAAGCGCGGGGACGGTGGCGTGGGCAGCAGGGGGCGCTCCTGGCCATGCCCAGCGAGTTTCGTGCGAATCGGACCTGGTCCGGAAGAGATACGAAGGGAAAACTCATTACTCGTCGGGGTGGCACATCCAGGCTCTCGACCCTCCCAAAGCGTCCGACCAGGGTGCACCCTGCCGGGCATGGTTAGCCGCCAGCCCCCTTCCTGGAGGTCTGGTTGGCACGGGGTTTTGATTTTTCGGTTTCATATCTCTGGGCTCCTTGGGAGCAGAAAGTCGGTTGAGGGCCCTTTGGAAAGAGCCGGGGCTGCCGTTTAACGCTGTCCAAGCGGCAGGCGAAGCGCACCCACCGTTTTTACGCTATGATTTTTTAAAACCGCCGGGGCGGCAAACACAGGGCCGGTCGGGTTTGAAGACGAATATCTCTTCGGCCCTTGGGAGGAGAGAAGCAGCGCGGGTCACCTTTGAACGCGCTCGCTGCCAGGAACGTCTGGCGTAAAAGTTTCGTGGGAATCGGACGTTCCTAGGCTGAGAAGCGAGCGCCCGCCCTCGGGCGGTCGGGGGCCCCTTTCTCATTCCCCGTCTGGGCTAAAAATACGAGGTCGGACCCGATGGACTCGGGAGACTGGAGAGTACCAGGGAGACCCTGGAAGCAGGCGACCCGACCCACGCTTCGCTGTCTCCTCGGCCCTCGGGAGTAGAAGCGCGGGGACGGTGGCGTGGGCAGCAGGGGGCGCTCCTGGCCATGCCCAGCGAGTTTCGTGCGAATCGGACCTGGTCCGGAAGAGATACGAAGGGAAAACTCATTACTCGTCGGGGTGGCACATCCAGGCTCTCGACCCTCCCAAAGCGTCCGACCAGGGTGCACCCTGCCGGGCTAAGAGAACAGCCAGGTGAACCCTGGAGGTTCCGAACTCCAGACCCCTGGACCCGACGGCTCAGTCCGCCTCAGGTGCACTACAGAGGTCCTCGGGCTGTCCCTGAGTGCATTAAAACGGAAATCAGAATTACTCCCCCGGGTGGCACTTCCAGGCTCTCGACCCTCCCAAAGTGTCCGACCAGGGTGCACCCTGCTGGGCATGGTTAGCCGCCAGCCCCCTTCCTGGAGGTCTGGTTGGCACGGGGTTTTGCAAATAGGTCCCGTCGGGTATATGGGAGAGCAAAGAGAATCAATGGGGTCCAAGCACTAAATTCATCCAGTGGCGTTCTCTGGAAGCCCAAGGGGAGTCCGAGGGGTGTTCGGCCGGCAAGGGGAGCTCTCCCTCGGACACATGATCAAACGCCTGTCCCCTACCGGAAAGTGGTGTGCTCTGGATGCCCCCCCCCCCCCCCCATCCCCCGAGGGGGGTGCTTATCCCGCGAGGGGAGCCCTCCTCGGGTTAAGTGAACCATCATGCCGATTCCCCTATGGAAGTGGGCACATCCAGGCACACAGTCTGCTTTGCTCTCCCCGACCCGAGTGCGTCTGTTGGGCTGAGTGTACGCCCAGGCAACTGGATCCAATGGCTCAGTCCGCCGCAGCGTGCTTCGACGATGGGTCGTACAGCCATGCCACCAGGGTGGGCGTGTTTGTAAATGTACCAGTGGATTCTCGTCGGCCTGCCACATCCATGGTATCGACCCACCAGGCCTGTCCGACCAGGGGTTGACCCTGGACGGGCACGGTCTGTGGTTTGGCCCTTGTCCTAGATGAAATCGGGCACGGGGTTTTCTGGCCAGGTACCATCGGGTTACTGGGAGAGCGGCTTCGGTCTCCAGGTGAGACCAATGGTGAAGCAGCACGAGGCAATGGAGAGCATGCAAAGCGATGGGGAAGCCATGCACGGCAATGGCCACGAAAAAAAAAAAAAAATCACCACGGAAGGAACGTGAAGAACAAGGAGGAGTGTAGTGACACTGCCCAAAGCTGCCCGGTGTTGCAGGGGTCTATTGGTGTGTTGCTTCCTTGTTTGGTAGAGTGGAGTACCAGACCCGCCAGGGGTAGGCAAACCATTCCCCCTACGGTAAGTGAGGAGCCAGCCATTTGACGAGCGGGTGTCCACGTGTACGGGTGCGAGCGCTATCCCCCCACACGGGGTTAGGCCACGGCCTTAGGTGGACGTCTGCCGACCAGCCCCGGCTGATCCAGAACTTCTGATGTGGAGAGCGGTTTTGACAGATCCTCCCTGGTTCTAGCGGGTCAAGCCTCTGATGGGGGGTGGGGGTTATTTGTAACCCATCCCAGAACTCTCTGGGGGAGACTCAGACGGCCAGTCTGTCTACTCAGTTGTCCTATACTGGTGTCTGTGGTTTGGGAGGAAGGGAGTGCCCTGCTTTGTTGGCCTCCTCTTCAAACCTACCTGGGCCCACGAATCACTCTTCTTGGTTACATCACGAAACGTAGGTTGAGCGAGGCTAGGGGGGAGGGAATTCGACGAGGTCTTTCCCTTGTCCCCCCACCAGCGGCCCACGAAAATCAAAACGGCGTGAAGAGAGGGAACGCCGAAAGCACCTGGAGTCGGCCGTCCGCACCTCCGGAGGAGGTGGACGGGGTACGGTGCGGGCATGACCGGATGGGACAGCTTTGCATCAAGGTGAGAGGTCGGCGTCCGAAGGCCAGAGGGCGGTGCGCGAGCACGTTTACACTGGCCGCGGAAGCTGTCCTGGGTAGCCCTGTATGGCGTCTGGACCTGACGGCGCACGCACTTACAACCCGCTGCTTCCTAGCCCCCGGAAGGGGAGGCGGATGTCACTCGTGGTTCATCCCAGACCACGGTGCAAACTACCTGGTTGATCCTGCCAGTAACATATGCTTGTCTCAAAGATTAAGCCATGCAGGTCTAAGTGCACACGGCCGGTACAGTGAAACTGCGAATGGCTCATTAAATCAGTTATGGTTCCTTTGATCGCTCCACACGTTACTCGGATAACTGTGGTAATTCTAGAGCTAATACATGCAAACGAGCGCTGACCCTTCGGGGGATGCGTGCATTTATCAGACCCAAAACCCATCCGGGGGGCTCGGGCCCCCCGGCCGCTTTGGTGACTCTAGATAACCTCGGGCCGATCGCGCGCCCTCCGCGGCGGCGACGTCTCATTCGAATGTCTGCCCTATCAACTTTCGATGGTACCATAGTCGGCTACCATGGTGACCACGGGTAACGGGGAATCAGGGTTCGATTCCGGAGAGGGAGCCTGAGAAACGGCTACCACATCCAAGGAAGGCAGCAGGCGCGCAAATTACCCATTCCCGACACGGGGAGGTAGTGACGAAAAATAACGATACAGGTCTCTTTCGAGGCCCTGTAATCGGAATGAGCGTATCCTAAACCCATGGGTGAGGACCCATTGGAGGGCAAGTCTGGTGCCAGCAGCCGCGGTAATTCCAGCTCCAATAGCGTATATTAAAGTTGCTGCAGTTAAAAAGCTCGTAGTTGGATGTCGGGAGTGGGCTGGCGGTCCGCCGCGAGGCGTGCCACCGCCTGTCTCAGACCCTGTCTCCCGGTGCCCCCCGGATGCCCTTGGCTGGGTGTCCGGACGGGGCTCGGAGCGTTTACTTTGAAAAAATTAGAGTGTTCAAAGCGGGCCCGCTTCTCGCCTGAATACCTGAGCTAGGAATAATGGAATAGGACTCCGGTTCTATTTTGTGGGTTTCCTGAACCAGGGCCATGATTAAGAGGGACGGCCGGGGGCATTCGTATTGCGCCGCTAGAGGTGAAATTCTTGGACCGGCGCAAGACGGACGAAAGCGAAAGCATTTGCCAAGAATGTTTTCATTAATCAAGAACGAAAGTCGGAGGTTCGAAGACGATCAGATACCGTCGTAGTTCCGACCGTAAACTATGCCGACCCGCGATCCGGCGGCGTTATTCCCATGACCCGCCGGGCAGCGTGAGGGAAACCACGAGTCTGTGGGTTCCGGGGGGAGTATGGTTGCAAAGCTGAAACTTAAAGGAATTGACGGAAGGGCACCACCAGGAGTGGAGCCTGCGGCTTAATTTGACTCAACACGGGAAACCTCACCCGGCCCGGACACGGAAAGGATTGACAGATTGATAGCTCTTTCTCGATTCTGTGGGTGGTGGTGCATGGCCGTTCTTAGTTGGTGGAGCGATTTGTCTGGTTAATTCCGATAACGAACGAGACTCCGGCATGCTAAATAGTTACGCGGCCCTCCGCGGTCGGCGTCAAACTTCTTAGAGGGACAAGTGGCGTTCAGCCACGCGAGATGGAGCAATAACAGGTCTGTGATGCCCTTAGATGTCCGGGGCTGCACGCGCGCCACAATGGTTGGATCAGCGTGTGCCTACCCTACACCGAGAGGTGCGGGTAATCCGCTGAACCCCATTCGTGATGGGGACTGGGGATTGCAATTATTCCCCATGAACGAGGAATTCCCAGTAAGCGCGGGTCATAAGCTCGCGTTGATTAAGTCCCTGCCCTTTGTACACACCGCCCGTCGCTACTACCGATCGGATGGTTTAGTGAGGTCCTCGGATCGGCCCCGCCGGGGCTCCTCGCGGGCCTTGGCGGAGCGCCGAGAAGTCGATCAAACTTGACTATCTAGAGGAAGTAAAAGTCGTAACAAGGTTTTCGTAGGTGAACCTGCGAAAGGATCATTAACGGGTAACGCTGTCCGGCGTGCCTCCTCTCCCGACCCCCTCGACTTCGCCGTCCCCCCGCGTCGGGGCCCAGGGTCGAAAGGGTCTTCGGGGTTGCTGTTACACGTGGTCGCTTGCAGGTCAGGCTGGACAGAAGGCATAAAGGAGGAGCCTAGTCCCTCCCACCCCTTCCTCGTCCTCCGCCTCTTCCTCCGCGTCGTCCTTCAGCACCCCCCCCCCGCAGGCCCCGGTATTCTCTGGGTTCCAGCGCGAGAGACGCGTCGTTCAAAAAACTCGGCGTCCCCGCTCGTCGGGCGAAGGCCGGTTTCCCCTCACCTTGCCGGCAGGAGAAGCGCCTGCGAGTCGAGCGGGTCGTACGGGTCCGTC
>NW_027658801.1:107500-117500 GCF_041902795.1 Electrophorus electricus | reverse complement strand
GCCCAGGCCCAGAGCTACTTTGCTGGGCATGATTCTGTGACCTCTTGGGTCTGGAAATGTGGTACTTTGAAGGATTAAAAGAGTGAAACGGTCTGAAGTGTGCGCAGGTGTAAAGCAACCTTGCTAGGCATGAAGGTGTGACCTCCAGGGCCTGGAAGTCTGGTGGTAGTAGTAGTATGATTTAAAGGCACAAAGTGATTGAAGTGTGCCCAGGCCCAGAGCTACTTTGCTGGGCATGACTGTGTTTGACCTCTTGGGCCTGGAAGTCTGGTGGTAGTAGTAGTATGATTTAAAGGCACAAAGTGATTGAAGTGTGCCCAGGCCCAGAGCTACTTTGCTGGGCATGACTGTGTTTGACCTCTTGGCTCTGGAAGTCTATTTCTAGGCTTATATAAAGGGTCAAACTTCTTGAAGTGTGCCCAGGCCCAGAGCTACTTTGCTGGGCATGACTGTGTTTGACCTCTGGGGCCTGGAAGTCTGGTAGTAGTAGTATGATTTAAAGGCACAAAGTGATTGAAGTGTGCCCAGGCCCAGAGCTACTTTGCTGGGCATGAATGTGTTTGAACTCTTGGGCCTGGAAGTCTATTTCTAGGCTTATATAAAGGGTCAAACTTCTTGAAGTGTGCCCAGGCCCAGAGCTACTTTGCTGGGCATGACTGTGTTTGACCTCTTGGGCCTGGAAGTCTGGTAGTAGTAGTAGTAGTAGTAGTAGTAGTAGTAGTAGTAGTAGTAGTATGATTTAAAGGTACAAAGTGAATGAAGTGTGCCCAGGCCCACAGCTACTTTGCTGGGCATGACTGTGTTTGACCTCTTGGGCCTGAAAGTCTATTTCTAGGCTTATATAAAGGGTCAAACTTCTTGAAGTGTGCCCAGGCCCAGAGCTACTTTGCTGGGCATGACTGTGTTTGACCTCTGGGGCCTGGAAGTCTGGTAGTAGTAGTATGATTTAAAGACACAAAGTGATTGAAGTGTGCCCAGGCCCAGAGCTACTTTGCTGGGCATGAATGTGTTTGAACTCTTGGGCCTGGAAGTCTGGTAGTAGTAGTATGATTTAAAGGTACAAAGTGAATGAAGTGTGCCCAGGCCCAGAGCTACTTTGCTGTGCATGACTGTGTTTGACCTCTTGGCTCTGGAAGTCTATTTCTAGGCTTATATAAAGGGTCAAACTTCTTGAAGTGTGCCCAGGCCCAGAGCTACTTTGCTGGGCATGACTGTGTTTGACCTCTGGGGCCTGGAAGTCTGGTAGTAGTAGTATGATTTAAAGGCACAAAGTGATTGAAGTGTGCCCAGGCCCAGAGCTACTTTGCTGGGCATGATTCTGTGACCTCTTGGGTCTGGAAATGTGGTACTTTGAAGGATTAAAAGAGTGAAACGGTCTGAAGTGTGCGCAGGTGTAAAGCAACCTTGCTAGGCATGAAGGTGTGACCTCCAGGGCCTGGAAGTCTGGTGGTAGTAGTAGTATGATTTAAAGGCACAAAGTGATTGAAGTGTGCCCAGGCCCAGAGCTACTTTGCTGGGCATGACTGTGTTTGACCTCTTGGGCCTGGAAGTCTGGTGGTAGTAGTAGTATGATTTAAAGGCACAAAGTGATTGAAGTGTGCCCAGGCCCAGAGCTACTTTGCTGGGCATGACTGTGTTTGACCTCTTGGCTCTGGAAGTCTATTTCTAGGCTTATATAAAGGGTCAAACTTCTTGAAGTGTGCCCAGGCCCAGAGCTACTTTGCTGGGCATGACTGTGTTTGACCTCTGGGGCCTGGAAGTCTGGTAGTAGTAGTATGATTTAAAGGCACAAAGTGATTGAAGTGTGCCCAGGCCCAGAGCTACTTTGCTGGGCATGAATGTGTTTGAACTCTTGGGCCTGGAAGTCTATTTCTAGGCTTATATAAAGGGTCAAACTTCTTGAAGTGTGCCCAGGCCCAGAGCTACTTTGCTGGGCATGACTGTGTTTGACCTCTTGGGCCTGGAAGTCTGGTAGTAGTAGTAGTAGTAGTAGTAGTAGTAGTAGTAGTAGTAGTAGTATGATTTAAAGGTACAAAGTGAATGAAGTGTGCCCAGGCCCACAGCTACTTTGCTGGGCATGACTGTGTTTGACCTCTTGGGCCTGAAAGTCTATTTCTAGGCTTATATAAAGGGTCAAACTTCTTGAAGTGTGCCCAGGCCCAGAGCTACTTTGCTGGGCATGACTGTGTTTGACCTCTGGGGCCTGGAAGTCTGGTAGTAGTAGTATGATTTAAAGACACAAAGTGATTGAAGTGTGCCCAGGCCCAGAGCTACTTTGCTGGGCATGAATGTGTTTGAACTCTTGGGCCTGGAAGTCTGGTAGTAGTAGTATGATTTAAAGGTACAAAGTGAATGAAGTGTGCCCAGGCCCAGAGCTACTTTGCTGTGCATGACTGTGTTTGACCTCTTGGCTCTGGAAGTCTATTTCTAGGCTTATATAAAGGGTCAAACTTCTTGAAGTGTGCCCAGGCCCAGAGCTACTTTGCTGGGCATGACTGTGTTTGACCTCTGGGGCCTGGAAGTCTGGTAGTAGTAGTATGATTTAAAGGCACAAAGTGATTGAAGTGTGCCCAGGCCCAGAGCTACTTTGCTGGGCATGATTCTGTGACCTCTTGGGTCTGGAAATGTGGTACTTTGAAGGATTAAAAGAGTGAAACGGTCTGAAGTGTGCGCAGGTGTAAAGCAACCTTGCTAGGCATGAAGGTGTGACCTCCAGGGCCTGGAAGTCTGGTGGTAGTAGTAGTATGATTTAAAGGCACAAAGTGATTGAAGTGTGCCCAGGCCCAGAGCTACTTTGCTGGGCATGACTGTGTTTGACCTCTTGGGCCTGGAAGTCTGGTGGTAGTAGTAGTATGATTTAAAGGCACAAAGTGATTGAAGTGTGCCCAGGCCCAGAGCTACTTTGCTGGGCATGAATGTGTTTGAACTCTTGGGCCTGGAAGTCTATTTCTAGGCTTATATAAAGGGTCAAACATCTTGAAGTGTGCCCAGGCCCAGAGCTACTTTGCTGTGCATGACTGTGGTTGACCTCTTGGCCCTGGAAGTCTGGTGGTAGTAGTAGTATGATTTAAAGGCACAAAGTGAATGAAGTGTGCCCAGGCCCAGAGCTACTTTGCTGGGCATGAATGTGTTTGAACTCTTGGGCCTGGAAGTCTGGTAGTAGTAGTAGTAGTAGTAGTAGTAGTAGTAGTATGATTTAAAGGCACAAAGTGCTTGAAGTGTGCCCAGGCCCAGAGCTACTTTGCTGTGCATGACTGTGTTTGACCTCTTGGCTCTGGAAGTCTATTTCTAGGCTTATATAAAGGGTCAAACTTCTTGAAGTGTGCCCAGGCCCAGAGCTACTTTGCTGTGTATGACTGTGTGACCTCTTGGCCCTGGAATTCTGGTGGTAGTAGTAGTATGATTTAAAGGCACAAAGTGAATGAAGTGTGCCCAGGCCCAGAGCTACTTTGCTGGGCATGACTGTGTTTGACCTCTTGGGCCTGGAAGTCTGGTAGTAGTAGTATGATTTAAAGGCACAAAGTGATTGAAGTGTGCCCAGGCCCAGAGCTACTTTGCTGGGCATGAATGTGTTTGAACTCTTGGGCCTGGAAGTCTATTTCTAGGCTTATATAAAGGGACAAACTTCTTGAAGTGTGCCCAGGCCCAGAGCTACTTTGCTGTGTATGACTGTGTGACCTCTTGGCCCTGGAATTCTGGTGGTAGTAGTAGTAGTAGTAGTATGATTTAAAGGTACAAAGTGAATGAAGTGTGCCCAGGCCCAGAGCCAGGCCTGGGCAGCAGGGGGCGCTCCTGGCCATGCCCAGCGAGTTTCGTGCGAATCGGACCTGGTCCGGAAGAGATACGAAGGGAAAACTCATTACTCGTCGGGGTGGCACATCCAGGCTCTCGACCCTCCCAAAGCGTCCGACCAGGGTGCACCCTGCCGGGCATGGTTAGCCGCCAGCCCCCTTCCTGGAGGTCTGGTTGGCACGGGGTTTTGATTTATCGGTTTCATATCTCTGGGCTCCTTGGGAGCAGAAAGTCGGTTGAGGGCCCTTTGGAAAGAGCCGGGGCTGCCGTTTAACGCTGTCCAAGCGGCAGGCGAAGCGCACCCACCGTTTTTACGCTATGATTTTTTAAAACCGCCGGGGCGGCAAACACAGGGCCGGTCGGGTTTGAAGACGAATATCTCTTCGGCCCTTGGGAGGAGAGAAGCAGCGCGGGTCACCTTTGAACGCGCTCGCTGCCAGGAACGTCTGGCGTAAAAGTTTCGTGGGAATCGGACGTTCCTAGGCTGAGAAGCGAGCGCCCGCCCTCGGGCGGTCGGGGGCCCCTTTCTCATTCCCCGTCTGGGCTAAAAATACGAGGTCGGACCCGATGGACTCGGGAGACTGGAGAGTACCAGGGAGACCCTGGAAGCAGGCGACCCGACCCACGCTTCGCTGTCTCCTCGGCCCTCGGGAGTAGAAGCGCGGGGACGGTGGCGTGGGCAGCAGGGGGCGCTCCTGGCCATGCCCAGCGAGTTTCGTGCGAATCGGACCTGGTCCGGAAGAGATACGAAGGGAAAACTCATTACTCGTCGGGGTGGCACATCCAGGCTCTCGACCCTCCCAAAGCGTCCGACCAGGGTGCACCCTGCCGGGCATGGTTAGCCGCCAGCCCCCTTCCTGGAGGTCTGGTTGGCACGGGGTTTTGATTTTTCGGTTTCATATCTCTGGGCTCCTTGGGAGCAGAAAGTCGGTTGAGGGCCCTTTGGAAAGAGCCGGGGCTGCCGTTTAACGCTGTCCAAGCGGCAGGCGAAGCGCACCCACCGTTTTTACGCTATGATTTTTTAAAACCGCCGGGGCGGCAAACACAGGGCCGGTCGGGTTTGAAGACGAATATCTCTTCGGCCCTTGGGAGGAGAGAAGCAGCGCGGGTCACCTTTGAACGCGCTCGCTGCCAGGAACGTCTGGCGTAAAAGTTTCGTGGGAATCGGACGTTCCTAGGCTGAGAAGCGAGCGCCCGCCCTCGGGCGGTCGGGGGCCCCTTTCTCATTCCCCGTCTGGGCTAAAAATACGAGGTCGGACCCGATGGACTCGGGAGACTGGAGAGTACCAGGGAGACCCTGGAAGCAGGCGACCCGACCCACGCTTCGCTGTCTCCTCGGCCCTCGGGAGTAGAAGCGCGGGGACGGTGGCGTGGGCAGCAGGGGGCGCTCCTGGCCATGCCCAGCGAGTTTCGTGCGAATCGGACCTGGTCCGGAAGAGATACGAAGGGAAAACTCATTACTCGTCGGGGTGGCACATCCAGGCTCTCGACCCTCCCAAAGCGTCCGACCAGGGTGCACCCTGCCGGGCATGGTTAGCCGCCAGCCCCCTTCCTGGAGGTCTGGTTGGCACGGGGTTTTGATTTTTCGGTTTCATATCTCTGGGCTCCTTGGGAGCAGAAAGTCGGTTGAGGGCCCTTTGGAAAGAGCCGGGGCTGCCGTTTAACGCTGTCCAAGCGGCAGGCGAAGCGCACCCACCGTTTTTACGCTATGATTTTTTAAAACCGCCGGGGCGGCAAACACAGGGCCGGTCGGGTTTGAAGACGAATATCTCTTCGGCCCTTGGGAGGAGAGAAGCAGCGCGGGTCACCTTTGAACGCGCTCGCTGCCAGGAACGTCTGGCGTAAAAGTTTCGTGGGAATCGGACGTTCCTAGGCTGAGAAGCGAGCGCCCGCCCTCGGGCGGTCGGGGGCCCCTTTCTCATTCCCCGTCTGGGCTAAAAATACGAGGTCGGACCCGATGGACTCGGGAGACTGGAGAGTACCAGGGAGACCCTGGAAGCAGGCGACCCGACCCACGCTTCGCTGTCTCCTCGGCCCTCGGGAGTAGAAGCGCGGGGACGGTGGCGTGGGCAGCAGGGGGCGCTCCTGGCCATGCCCAGCGAGTTTCGTGCGAATCGGACCTGGTCCGGAAGAGATACGAAGGGAAAACTCATTACTCGTCGGGGTGGCACATCCAGGCTCTCGACCCTCCCAAAGTGTCCGACCAGGGTGCACCCTGCCGGGCTAAGAGAACAGCCAGGTGAACCCTGGAGGTTCCGAACTCCAGACCCCTGGACCCGACGGCTCAGTCCGCCTCAGGTGCACTACAGAGGTCCTCGGGCTGTCCCTGAGTGCATTAAAACGGAAATCAGAATTACTCCCCCGGGTGGCACTTCCAGGCTCTCGACCCTCCCAAAGTGTCCGACCAGGGTGCACCCTGCTGGGCATGGTTAGCCGCCAGCCCCCTTCCTGGAGGTCTGGTTGGCACGGGGTTTTGCAAATAGGTCCCGTCGGGTATATGGGAGAGCAAAGAGAATCAATGGGGTCCAAGCACTAAATTCATCCAGTGGCGTTCTCTGGAAGCCCAAGGGGAGTCCGAGGGGTGTTCGGCCGGCAAGGGGAGCTCTCCCTCGGACACATGATCAAACGCCTGTCCCCTACCGGAAAGTGGTGTGCTCTGGATGCCCCCCCCCCCCCCCATCCCCCGAGGGGGGTGCTTATCCCGCGAGGGGAGCCCTCCTCGGGTTAAGTGAACCATCATGCCGATTCCCCTATGGAAGTGGGCACATCCAGGCACACAGTCTGCTTTGCTCTCCCCGACCCGAGTGCGTCTGTTGGGCTGAGTGTACGCCCAGGCAACTGGATCCAATGGCTCAGTCCGCCGCAGCGTGCTTCGACGATGGGTCGTACAGCCATGCCACCAGGGTGGGCGTGTTTGTAAATGTACCAGTGGATTCTCGTCGGCCTGCCACATCCATGGTATCGACCCACCAGGCCTGTCCGACCAGGGGTTGACCCTGGACGGGCACGGTCTGTGGTTTGGCCCTTGTCCTAGATGAAATCGGGCACGGGGTTTTCTGGCCAGGTACCATCGGGTTACTGGGAGAGCGGCTTCGGTCTCCAGGTGAGACCAATGGTGAAGCAGCACGAGGCAATGGAGAGCATGCAAAGCGATGGGGAAGCCATGCACGGCAATGGCCACGAAAAAAAAAAAAAAATCACCACGGAAGGAACGTGAAGAACAAGGAGGAGTGTAGTGACACTGCCCAAAGCTGCCCGGTGTTGCAGGGGTCTATTGGTGTGTTGCTTCCTTGTTTGGTAGAGTGGAGTACCAGACCCGCCAGGGGTAGGCAAACCATTCCCCCTACGGTAAGTGAGGAGCCAGCCATTTGACGAGCGGGTGTCCACGTGTACGGGTGCGAGCGCTATCCCCCCACACGGGGTTAGGCCACGGCCTTAGGTGGACGTCTGCCGACCAGCCCCGGCTGATCCAGAACTTCTGATGTGGAGAGCGGTTTTGACAGATCCTCCCTGGTTCTAGCGGGTCAAGCCTCTGATGGGGGGTGGGGGTTATTTGTAACCCATCCCAGAACTCTCTGGGGGAGACTCAGACGGCCAGTCTGTCTACTCAGTTGTCCTATACTGGTGTCTGTGGTTTGGGAGGAAGGGAGTGCCCTGCTTTGTTGGCCTCCTCTTCAAACCTACCTGGGCCCACGAATCACTCTTCTTGGTTACATCACGAAACGTAGGTTGAGCGAGGCTAGGGGGGAGGGAATTCGACGAGGTCTTTCCCTTGTCCCCCCACCAGCGGCCCACGAAAATCAAAACGGCGTGAAGAGAGGGAACGCCGAAAGCACCTGGAGTCGGCCGTCCGCACCTCCGGAGGAGGTGGACGGGGTACGGTGCGGGCATGACCGGATGGGACAGCTTTGCATCAAGGTGAGAGGTCGGCGTCCGAAGGCCAGAGGGCGGTGCGCGAGCACGTTTACACTGGCCGCGGAAGCTGTCCTGGGTAGCCCTGTATGGCGTCTGGACCTGACGGCGCACGCACTTACAACCCGCTGCTTCCTAGCCCCCGGAAGGGGAGGCGGATGTCACTCGTGGTTCATCCCAGACCACGGTGCAAACTACCTGGTTGATCCTGCCAGTAACATATGCTTGTCTCAAAGATTAAGCCATGCAGGTCTAAGTGCACACGGCCGGTACAGTGAAACTGCGAATGGCTCATTAAATCAGTTATGGTTCCTTTGATCGCTCCACACGTTACTCGGATAACTGTGGTAATTCTAGAGCTAATACATGCAAACGAGCGCTGACCCTTCGGGGGATGCGTGCATTTATCAGACCCAAAACCCATCCGGGGGGCTCGGGCCCCCCGGCCGCTTTGGTGACTCTAGATAACCTCGGGCCGATCGCGCGCCCTCCGCGGCGGCGACGTCTCATTCGAATGTCTGCCCTATCAACTTTCGATGGTACCATAGTCGGCTACCATGGTGACCACGGGTAACGGGGAATCAGGGTTCGATTCCGGAGAGGGAGCCTGAGAAACGGCTACCACATCCAAGGAAGGCAGCAGGCGCGCAAATTACCCATTCCCGACACGGGGAGGTAGTGACGAAAAATAACGATACAGGTCTCTTTCGAGGCCCTGTAATCGGAATGAGCGTATCCTAAACCCATGGGTGAGGACCCATTGGAGGGCAAGTCTGGTGCCAGCAGCCGCGGTAATTCCAGCTCCAATAGCGTATATTAAAGTTGCTGCAGTTAAAAAGCTCGTAGTTGGATGTCGGGAGTGGGCTGGCGGTCCGCCGCGAGGCGTGCCACCGCCTGTCTCAGACCCTGTCTCCCGGTGCCCCCCGGATGCCCTTGGCTGGGTGTCCGGACGGGGCTCGGAGCGTTTACTTTGAAAAAATTAGAGTGTTCAAAGCGGGCCCGCTTCTCGCCTGAATACCTGAGCTAGGAATAATGGAATAGGACTCCGGTTCTATTTTGTGGGTTTCCTGAACCAGGGCCATGATTAAGAGGGACGGCCGGGGGCATTCGTATTGCGCCGCTAGAGGTGAAATTCTTGGACCGGCGCAAGACGGACGAAAGCGAAAGCATTTGCCAAGAATGTTTTCATTAATCAAGAACGAAAGTCGGAGGTTCGAAGACGATCAGATACCGTCGTAGTTCCGACCGTAAACTATGCCGACCCGCGATCCGGCGGCGTTATTCCCATGACCCGCCGGGCAGCGTGAGGGAAACCACGAGTCTGTGGGTTCCGGGGGGAGTATGGTTGCAAAGCTGAAACTTAAAGGAATTGACGGAAGGGCACCACCAGGAGTGGAGCCTGCGGCTTAATTTGACTCAACACGGGAAACCTCACCCGGCCCGGACACGGAAAGGATTGACAGATTGATAGCTCTTTCTCGATTCTGTGGGTGGTGGTGCATGGCCGTTCTTAGTTGGTGGAGCGATTTGTCTGGTTAATTCCGATAACGAACGAGACTCCGGCATGCTAAATAGTTACGCGGCCCTCCGCGGTCGGCGTCAAACTTCTTAGAGGGACAAGTGGCGTTCAGCCACGCGAGATGGAGCAATAACAGGTCTGTGATGCCCTTAGATGTCCGGGGCTGCACGCGCGCCACAATGGTTGGATCAGCGTGTGCCTACCCTACACCGAGAGGTGCGGGTAATCCGCTGAACCCCATTCGTGATGGGGACTGGGGATTGCAATTATTCCCCATGAACGAGGAATTCCCAGTAAGCGCGGGTCATAAGCTCGCGTTGATTAAGTCCCTGCCCTTTGTACACACCGCCCGTCGCTACTACCGATCGGATGGTTTAGTGAGGTCCTCGGATCGGCCCCGCCGGGGCTCCTCGCGGGCCTTGGCGGAGCGCCGAGAAGTCGATCAAACTTGACTATCTAGAGGAAGTAAAAGTCGTAACAAGGTTTTCGTAGGTGAACCTGCGAAAGGATCATTAACGGGTAACGCTGTCCGGCGTGCCTCCTCTCCCGACCCCCTCGACTTCGCCGTCCCCCCGCGTCGGGGCCCAGGGTCGAAAGGGTCTTCGGGGTTGCTGTTACACGTGGTCGCTTGCAGGTCAGGCTGGACAGAAGGCATAAAGGAGGAGCCTAGTCCCTCCCACCCCTTCCTCGTCCTCCGCCTCTTCCTCCGCGTCGTCCTTCAGCACCCCCCCCCCGCAGGCCCCGGTATTCTCTGGGTTCCAGCGCGAGAGACGCGTC
>NW_027658801.1:92500-100000 GCF_041902795.1 Electrophorus electricus | reverse complement strand
CCCTCCCAAAGCGTCCGACCAGGGTGCACCCTGCCGGGCATGGTTAGCCGCCAGCCCCCTTCCTGGAGGTCTGGTTGGCACGGGGTTTTGATTTATCGGTTTCATATCTCTGGGCTCCTTGGGAGCAGAAAGTCGGTTGAGGGCCCTTTGGAAAGAGCCGGGGCTGCCGTTTAACGCTGTCCAAGCGGCAGGCGAAGCGCACCCACCGTTTTTACGCTATGATTTTTTAAAACCGCCGGGGCGGCAAACACAGGGCCGGTCGGGTTTGAAGACGAATATCTCTTCGGCCCTTGGGAGGAGAGAAGCAGCGCGGGTCACCTTTGAACGCGCTCGCTGCCAGGAACGTCTGGCGTAAAAGTTTCGTGGGAATCGGACGTTCCTAGGCTGAGAAGCGAGCGCCCGCCCTCGGGCGGTCGGGGGCCCCTTTCTCATTCCCCGTCTGGGCTAAAAATACGAGGTCGGACCCGATGGACTCGGGAGACTGGAGAGTACCAGGGAGACCCTGGAAGCAGGCGACCCGACCCACGCTTCGCTGTCTCCTCGGCCCTCGGGAGTAGAAGCGCGGGGACGGTGGCGTGGGCAGCAGGGGGCGCTCCTGGCCATGCCCAGCGAGTTTCGTGCGAATCGGACCTGGTCCGGAAGAGATACGAAGGGAAAACTCATTACTCGTCGGGGTGGCACATCCAGGCTCTCGACCCTCCCAAAGCGTCCGACCAGGGTGCACCCTGCCGGGCATGGTTAGCCGCCAGCCCCCTTCCTGGAGGTCTGGTTGGCACGGGGTTTTGATTTTTCGGTTTCATATCTCTGGGCTCCTTGGGAGCAGAAAGTCGGTTGAGGGCCCTTTGGAAAGAGCCGGGGCTGCCGTTTAACGCTGTCCAAGCGGCAGGCGAAGCGCACCCACCGTTTTTACGCTATGATTTTTTAAAACCGCCGGGGCGGCAAACACAGGGCCGGTCGGGTTTGAAGACGAATATCTCTTCGGCCCTTGGGAGGAGAGAAGCAGCGCGGGTCACCTTTGAACGCGCTCGCTGCCAGGAACGTCTGGCGTAAAAGTTTCGTGGGAATCGGACGTTCCTAGGCTGAGAAGCGAGCGCCCGCCCTCGGGCGGTCGGGGGCCCCTTTCTCATTCCCCGTCTGGGCTAAAAATACGAGGTCGGACCCGATGGACTCGGGAGACTGGAGAGTACCAGGGAGACCCTGGAAGCAGGCGACCCGACCCACGCTTCGCTGTCTCCTCGGCCCTCGGGAGTAGAAGCGCGGGGACGGTGGCGTGGGCAGCAGGGGGCGCTCCTGGCCATGCCCAGCGAGTTTCGTGCGAATCGGACCTGGTCCGGAAGAGATACGAAGGGAAAACTCATTACTCGTCGGGGTGGCACATCCAGGCTCTCGACCCTCCCAAAGCGTCCGACCAGGGTGCACCCTGCCGGGCATGGTTAGCCGCCAGCCCCCTTCCTGGAGGTCTGGTTGGCACGGGGTTTTGATTTATCGGTTTCATATCTCTGGGCTCCTTGGGAGCAGAAAGTCGGTTGAGGGCCCTTTGGAAAGAGCCGGGGCTGCCGTTTAACGCTGTCCAAGCGGCAGGCGAAGCGCACCCACCGTTTTTACGCTATGATTTTTTAAAACCGCCGGGGCGGCAAACACAGGGCCGGTCGGGTTTGAAGACGAATATCTCTTCGGCCCTTGGGAGGAGAGAAGCAGCGCGGGTCACCTTTGAACGCGCTCGCTGCCAGGAACGTCTGGCGTAAAAGTTTCGTGGGAATCGGACGTTCCTAGGCTGAGAAGCGAGCGCCCGCCCTCGGGCGGTCGGGGGCCCCTTTCTCATTCCCCGTCTGGGCTAAAAATACGAGGTCGGACCCGATGGACTCGGGAGACTGGAGAGTACCAGGGAGACCCTGGAAGCAGGCGACCCGACCCACGCTTCGCTGTCTCCTCGGCCCTCGGGAGTAGAAGCGCGGGGACGGTGGCGTGGGCAGCAGGGGGCGCTCCTGGCCATGCCCAGCGAGTTTCGTGCGAATCGGACCTGGTCCGGAAGAGATACGAAGGGAAAACTCATTACTCGTCGGGGTGGCACATCCAGGCTCTCGACCCTCCCAAAGTGTCCGACCAGGGTGCACCCTGCCGGGCTAAGAGAACAGCCAGGTGAACCCTGGAGGTTCCGAACTCCAGACCCCTGGACCCGACGGCTCAGTCCGCCTCAGGTGCACTACAGAGGTCCTCGGGCTGTCCCTGAGTGCATTAAAACGGAAATCAGAATTACTCCCCCGGGTGGCACTTCCAGGCTCTCGACCCTCCCAAAGTGTCCGACCAGGGTGCACCCTGCTGGGCATGGTTAGCCGCCAGCCCCCTTCCTGGAGGTCTGGTTGGCACGGGGTTTTGCAAATAGGTCCCGTCGGGTATATGGGAGAGCAAAGAGAATCAATGGGGTCCAAGCACTAAATTCATCCAGTGGCGTTCTCTGGAAGCCCAAGGGGAGTCCGAGGGGTGTTCGGCCGGCAAGGGGAGCTCTCCCTCGGACACATGATCAAACGCCTGTCCCCTACCGGAAAGTGGTGTGCTCTGGATGCCCCCCCCCCCCCCCCATCCCCCGAGGGGGGTGCTTATCCCGCGAGGGGAGCCCTCCTCGGGTTAAGTGAACCATCATGCCGATTCCCCTATGGAAGTGGGCACATCCAGGCACACAGTCTGCTTTGCTCTCCCCGACCCGAGTGCGTCTGTTGGGCTGAGTGTACGCCCAGGCAACTGGATCCAATGGCTCAGTCCGCCGCAGCGTGCTTCGACGATGGGTCGTACAGCCATGCCACCAGGGTGGGCGTGTTTGTAAATGTACCAGTGGATTCTCGTCGGCCTGCCACATCCATGGTATCGACCCACCAGGCCTGTCCGACCAGGGGTTGACCCTGGACGGGCACGGTCTGTGGTTTGGCCCTTGTCCTAGATGAAATCGGGCACGGGGTTTTCTGGCCAGGTACCATCGGGTTACTGGGAGAGCGGCTTCGGTCTCCAGGTGAGACCAATGGTGAAGCAGCACGAGGCAATGGAGAGCATGCAAAGCGATGGGGAAGCCATGCACGGCAATGGCCACGAAAAAAAAAAAAAAATCACCACGGAAGGAACGTGAAGAACAAGGAGGAGTGTAGTGACACTGCCCAAAGCTGCCCGGTGTTGCAGGGGTCTATTGGTGTGTTGCTTCCTTGTTTGGTAGAGTGGAGTACCAGACCCGCCAGGGGTAGGCAAACCATTCCCCCTACGGTAAGTGAGGAGCCAGCCATTTGACGAGCGGGTGTCCACGTGTACGGGTGCGAGCGCTATCCCCCCACACGGGGTTAGGCCACGGCCTTAGGTGGACGTCTGCCGACCAGCCCCGGCTGATCCAGAACTTCTGATGTGGAGAGCGGTTTTGACAGATCCTCCCTGGTTCTAGCGGGTCAAGCCTCTGATGGGGGGTGGGGGTTATTTGTAACCCATCCCAGAACTCTCTGGGGGAGACTCAGACGGCCAGTCTGTCTACTCAGTTGTCCTATACTGGTGTCTGTGGTTTGGGAGGAAGGGAGTGCCCTGCTTTGTTGGCCTCCTCTTCAAACCTACCTGGGCCCACGAATCACTCTTCTTGGTTACATCACGAAACGTAGGTTGAGCGAGGCTAGGGGGGAGGGAATTCGACGAGGTCTTTCCCTTGTCCCCCCACCAGCGGCCCACGAAAATCAAAACGGCGTGAAGAGAGGGAACGCCGAAAGCACCTGGAGTCGGCCGTCCGCACCTCCGGAGGAGGTGGACGGGGTACGGTGCGGGCATGACCGGATGGGACAGCTTTGCATCAAGGTGAGAGGTCGGCGTCCGAAGGCCAGAGGGCGGTGCGCGAGCACGTTTACACTGGCCGCGGAAGCTGTCCTGGGTAGCCCTGTATGGCGTCTGGACCTGACGGCGCACGCACTTACAACCCGCTGCTTCCTAGCCCCCGGAAGGGGAGGCGGATGTCACTCGTGGTTCATCCCAGACCACGGTGCAAACTACCTGGTTGATCCTGCCAGTAACATATGCTTGTCTCAAAGATTAAGCCATGCAGGTCTAAGTGCACACGGCCGGTACAGTGAAACTGCGAATGGCTCATTAAATCAGTTATGGTTCCTTTGATCGCTCCACACGTTACTCGGATAACTGTGGTAATTCTAGAGCTAATACATGCAAACGAGCGCTGACCCTTCGGGGGATGCGTGCATTTATCAGACCCAAAACCCATCCGGGGGGCTCGGGCCCCCCGGCCGCTTTGGTGACTCTAGATAACCTCGGGCCGATCGCGCGCCCTCCGCGGCGGCGACGTCTCATTCGAATGTCTGCCCTATCAACTTTCGATGGTACCATAGTCGGCTACCATGGTGACCACGGGTAACGGGGAATCAGGGTTCGATTCCGGAGAGGGAGCCTGAGAAACGGCTACCACATCCAAGGAAGGCAGCAGGCGCGCAAATTACCCATTCCCGACACGGGGAGGTAGTGACGAAAAATAACGATACAGGTCTCTTTCGAGGCCCTGTAATCGGAATGAGCGTATCCTAAACCCATGGGTGAGGACCCATTGGAGGGCAAGTCTGGTGCCAGCAGCCGCGGTAATTCCAGCTCCAATAGCGTATATTAAAGTTGCTGCAGTTAAAAAGCTCGTAGTTGGATGTCGGGAGTGGGCTGGCGGTCCGCCGCGAGGCGTGCCACCGCCTGTCTCAGACCCTGTCTCCCGGTGCCCCCCGGATGCCCTTGGCTGGGTGTCCGGACGGGGCTCGGAGCGTTTACTTTGAAAAAATTAGAGTGTTCAAAGCGGGCCCGCTTCTCGCCTGAATACCTGAGCTAGGAATAATGGAATAGGACTCCGGTTCTATTTTGTGGGTTTCCTGAACCAGGGCCATGATTAAGAGGGACGGCCGGGGGCATTCGTATTGCGCCGCTAGAGGTGAAATTCTTGGACCGGCGCAAGACGGACGAAAGCGAAAGCATTTGCCAAGAATGTTTTCATTAATCAAGAACGAAAGTCGGAGGTTCGAAGACGATCAGATACCGTCGTAGTTCCGACCGTAAACTATGCCGACCCGCGATCCGGCGGCGTTATTCCCATGACCCGCCGGGCAGCGTGAGGGAAACCACGAGTCTGTGGGTTCCGGGGGGAGTATGGTTGCAAAGCTGAAACTTAAAGGAATTGACGGAAGGGCACCACCAGGAGTGGAGCCTGCGGCTTAATTTGACTCAACACGGGAAACCTCACCCGGCCCGGACACGGAAAGGATTGACAGATTGATAGCTCTTTCTCGATTCTGTGGGTGGTGGTGCATGGCCGTTCTTAGTTGGTGGAGCGATTTGTCTGGTTAATTCCGATAACGAACGAGACTCCGGCATGCTAAATAGTTACGCGGCCCTCCGCGGTCGGCGTCAAACTTCTTAGAGGGACAAGTGGCGTTCAGCCACGCGAGATGGAGCAATAACAGGTCTGTGATGCCCTTAGATGTCCGGGGCTGCACGCGCGCCACAATGGTTGGATCAGCGTGTGCCTACCCTACACCGAGAGGTGCGGGTAATCCGCTGAACCCCATTCGTGATGGGGACTGGGGATTGCAATTATTCCCCATGAACGAGGAATTCCCAGTAAGCGCGGGTCATAAGCTCGCGTTGATTAAGTCCCTGCCCTTTGTACACACCGCCCGTCGCTACTACCGATCGGATGGTTTAGTGAGGTCCTCGGATCGGCCCCGCCGGGGCTCCTCGCGGGCCTTGGCGGAGCGCCGAGAAGTCGATCAAACTTGACTATCTAGAGGAAGTAAAAGTCGTAACAAGGTTTTCGTAGGTGAACCTGCGAAAGGATCATTAACGGGTAACGCTGTCCGGCGTGCCTCCTCTCCCGACCCCCTCGACTTCGCCGTCCCCCCGCGTCGGGGCCCAGGGTCGAAAGGGTCTTCGGGGTTGCTGTTACACGTGGTCGCTTGCAGGTCAGGCTGGACAGAAGGCATAAAGGAGGAGCCTAGTCCCTCCCACCCCTTCCTCGTCCTCCGCCTCTTCCTCCGCGTCGTCCTTCAGCACCCCCCCCCCGCAGGCCCCGGTATTCTCTGGGTTCCAGCGCGAGAGACGCGTCGTTCAAAAAACTCGGCGTCCCCGCTCGTCGGGCGAAGGCCGGTTTCCCCTCACCTTGCCGGCAGGAGAAGCGCCTGCGAGTCGAGCGGGTCGTACGGGTCCGTCCCGCGCCCTCCCTCTCGCTCGCACGGCCGCTGCCTCCGTCCACCGCGAGGGGTTTTCCTATTTTGTTGTCCTTGTCATTCATCCCCGTCCCCTTGCTCGCTGACGAGCGGACTTTCCGGGGGGGGTTGCGAGCGCTGCTCCTCGTGGGGCAGGCCATGGCCCTTCCTGTGTTCGTCCGCCCACCGGCGTCCTGGGGCGTGGTGGTGGTGGGTGGCGCAGCCGGTTCCCCTGCTTCTCTCTCTCAGAAAGGAGTCTCAGGGGGACCCCCGGCAGGTACCTAGGGCTTGGCCCACGCTACGTGAGTTCCACCCCTTTCGAGGGGTCGGACGGGGCGGGCGCGGAGGGCCGCGGTTCAAAGACTGACTCGTCTGCCACGTGGGGCGTGTGGGCAAAGCGCAACCCCGCGCCCGTTTCAACACTCGCAGACGGGGGCGCCTGACCGGTTGGTGAAACCTTTTAAACCTGTCTTTGTAGTCGTGGTGAAAGACCTAAACTGAGCCTGAAATAAAAGAGTACAACTCTTAGCGGTGGATCACTTGGCTCGTGCGTCGATGAAGAACGCAGCCAGCTGCGAGAACTAATGTGAATTGCAGGACACATTGATCATCGACATTTCGAACGCACATTGCGGCCCCGGGTCCATCCCGGGGCTACGCCTGTCTGAGGGTCGCTATTCCTATCTGTCGGACCTGCCTTCTCAGGCGGGACCGCGGTTGGAGGTTCGTAGGTGGGGGGGTGCCCCCTGGCCTCCGTCTTCCTAAAAGCAGACGGTTCCCGGTCGCTGTCTCGGTGAGATCCGGTCGGTGGGTTCGCTGCGGTTGAGTGCCCGTTCTCCGTGCACAAGCTTCTCCTCCCCCGCTTCGGTTCGTTTCGGTTCGTTTCGGCTCCGCTCCTGGCCTGGCCAGGAACGTGGTCCCCTGCGCCCGAGAAAGAAGCGAGCGTGGCTGCCGGTGGGTTCTCTCCGCTTTGGCTGCCCACGTTTTCGCTTCTTTTCTCACCCCCTGCGCAGGCGGATCACGGAAAGGTGTCTGTTCTGTTCCGTTACGTGCGCGAGCGGAGGGAGGTTGTTGTTACATGCGTTCCCCCCCCCCCTCCCCCGGTGGGGGGGGTGGGGGGGGTCGGGGTTCGGGTGGCTCTGCCTCTGGCGTTTTCCTTACGGGCCGACCTGTCCGTGGCACGTCCGTGACGTCCCGACCTGTGTCCTCGTTAGCCCGGGTGAAAAGGGACTCGTCCCCTAACCCGGCGGTGTTCACGCTTCTGGGCAACCCTCCAGAGCGAACTCGGGAG
>NW_027658801.1:80000-87500 GCF_041902795.1 Electrophorus electricus | reverse complement strand
AGAGCTACTTTGCTGGGTATGATTCTGTGACCTCTTGGGTCTGGAAATGTGGTACTTTGAATGATTAAAGAGTGAAACGGTCTGAAGTGTGCGCAGGTGTAAAGCAACCTTGCTAGGCATGAAGGTGTGACCTCCAGGGCCTGGAAGTCTGGTGGTAGTAGTAGTATGATTTAAAGGCACAAAGTGATTGAAGTGTGCCCAGGCCCAGAGCTACTTTGCTGGGCATGACTGTGTTTGACCTCTTGGGCCTGGAAGTCTGGTGGTAGTAGTAGTATGATTTAAAGGCACAAAGTGAATGAAGTGCCCAGGCCCAGAGCTACTTTTGCTGGGCATGACTGTGTTTGACCTCTTGGGCCTGGAAGTCTGGTAGTAGTAGTAGTAGTAGTAGTAGTAGTAGTAGTAGTATGATTTAAAGGTACAAAGTGAATGAAGTGTGCCCAGGCCCAGAGCTACTTTGCTGGGCATGACTGTGTTTGACCTCTTGGGCCTGGAAGTCTATTTCTAGGCTTATATAAAGGGTCAAACTTCTTGAAGTGTGCCCAGGCCCAGAGCTACTTTGCTGGGCATGACTGTGTTTGACCTCTTGGGTCTGGAAGTCTGGTGGTAGTAGTAGTAGTATGATTTAAAGGCACAAAGTGATTGAAGTGTGCCCAGGCCCAGAGCTACTTTGCTGGGCATGAATGTGTTTGAACTCTTGGGCCTGGAAGTCTGGTAGTAGTAGTATGATTTAAAGGCACAAAGTGATTGAAGTGTGCCCAGGCCCAGAGCTACTTTGCTGGGCATGACTGTGTTTGACCTCTTGGGCCTGGAAGTCTGGTGGTAGTAGTAGTATGATTTAAAGGCACAAAGTGATTGAAGTGTGCCCAGGCCCAGAGCTACTTTGCTGGGCATGAATGTGTTTGAACTCTTGGGCCTGGAAGTCTATTTCTAGGCTTATATAAAGGGTCAAACATCTTGAAGTGTGCCCAGGCCCAGAGCTACTTTGCTGTGCATGACTGTGGTTGACCTCTTGGCCCTGGAAGTCTGGTGGTAGTAGTAGTATGATTTAAAGGCACAAAGTGAATGAAGTGTGCCCAGGCCCAGAGCTACTTTGCTGGGCATGAATGTGTTTGAACTCTTGGGCCTGAAGTCTGGTAGTAGTAGTAGTAGTAGTAGTAGTAGTAGTAGTAGTATGATTTAAAGGCACAAAGGCTTGAAGTGTGCCCAGGCCCAGAGCTACTTTGCTGTGCATGACTGTGTTTGACCTCTTGGCTCTGGAAGTCTATTTCTAGGCTTATATAAAGGGTCAAACTTCTTGAAGTGTGCCCAGGCCCAGAGCTACTTTGCTGTGTATGACTGTGTGACCTCTTGGCCTGGAAGTCTGGTGGTAGTAGTAGTATGATTTAAAGGCACAAAGTGAATGAAGTGTGCCCAGGCCCAGAGCTACTTTGCTGGGCATGACTGTGTTTGACCTCTTGGGCCTGGAAGTCTGGTAGTAGTAGTATGATTTAAAGGCACAAAGTGATTGAAGTGTGCCCAGGCCCAGAGCTACATTGCTGGGCATGAATGTGTTTGAACTCTTGGGCCTGGAAGTCTATTTCTAGGCTTATATAAAGGGACAAACTTCTTGAAGTGTGCCCAGGCCCCAGAGCTACTTTGCTGTGTATGACTGTGTGACCTCTTGGCCCTGGAATTCTGGTGGTAGTAGTAGTAGTAGTAGTATGATTTAAAGGTACAAAGTGAATGAAGTGTGCCCAGGCCCAGAGCCAGGCCTGGGCAGCAGGGGGCGCTCCTGGCCATGCCCAGCGAGTTTCGTGCGAATCGGACCTGGTCCGGAAGAGATACGAAGGGAAAACTCATTACTCGTCGGGGTGGCACATCCAGGCTCTCGACCCTCCCAAAGCGTCCGACCAGGGTGCACCCTGCCGGGCATGGTTAGCCGCCAGCCCCCTTCCTGGAGGTCTGGTTGGCACGGGGTTTTGATTTATCGGTTTCATATCTCTGGGCTCCTTGGGAGCAGAAAGTCGGTTGAGGGCCCTTTGGAAAGAGCCGGGGCTGCCGTTTAACGCTGTCCAAGCGGCAGGCGAAGCGCACCCACCGTTTTACGCTATGATTTTTTAAAACCGCCGGGGCGGCAAACACAGGGCCGGTCGGGTTTGAAGACGAATATCTCTTCGGCCCTTGGGAGGAGAGAAGCAGCGCGGGTCACCTTTGAACGCGCTCGCTGCCAGGAACGTCTGGCGTAAAAGTTTCGTGGGAATCGGACGTTCCTAGGCTGAGAAGCGAGCGCCCGCCCTCGGGCGGTCGGGGGCCCCTTTCTCATTCCCGTCTGGGCTAAAAATACGAGGTCGGACCCGATGGACTCGGGAGACTGGAGAGTACCAGGGAGACCCTGGAAGCAGGCGACCCGACCCACGCTTCGCTGTCTCCTCGGCCTCGGGAGTAGAAGCGCGGGGACGGTGGCGTGGGCAGCAGGGGGCGCTCCTGGCCATGCCCAGCGAGTTTCGTGCGAATCGGACCTGGTCCGGAAGAGATACGAAGGGAAAACTCATTACTCGTCGGGGTGGCACATCCAGGCTCTCGACCCTCCCAAAGCGTCCGACCAGGGTGCACCCTGCCGGGCATGGTTAGCCGCCAGCCCCCTTCCTGAGGTCTGGTTGGCACGGGGTTTTGATTTTTCGGTTTCATATCTCTGGGCTCCTTGGGAGCAGAAAGTCGGTTGAGGGCCCTTTGGAAAGAGCCGGGGCTGCCGTTTAACGCTGTCCAAGCGGCAGGCGAAGCGCACCCACCGTTTTTACGCTATGATTTTTTTAAAACCGCCGGGGCGGCAAACACAGGGCCGGTCGGGTTTGAAGACGAATATCTCTTCGGCCCTTGGGAGGAGAGAAGCAGCGCGGGTCACCTTTGAACGCGCTCGCTGCCAGGAACGTCTGGCGTAAAGTTTCGTGGGAATCGGACGTTCCTAGGCTGAGAAGCGAGCGCCCGCCCTCGGGCGGTCGGGGGCCCCTTTCTCATTCCCCGTCTGGGCTAAAAATACGAGGTCGGACCCGATGGACTCGGGAGACTGGAGAGTACCAGGGAGACCTGGAAGCAGGCGACCGGAGACCCTGGAAGCAGGCGACCCGACCCACGCTTCGCTGTCTCCTCGGGCCTCGGGAGTAGAAGCGCGGGGACGGTGGCGTGGGCAGCAGGGGGCGCTCCTGGCCATGCCCAGCGAGTTTCGTGCGAATCGGACCTGGTCCGGAAGAGATACGAAGGGAAAACTCATTACTCGTCGGGGTGGCACATCCAGGCTCTCGACCCTCCCAAAGCGTCCGACCAGGGTGCACCCTGCCGGGCATGGTTAGCCGCCAGCCCCCTTCCTGAGGTCTGGTTGGCACGGGTTTTGATTTTTCGGTTTCATATCTCTGGGCTCCTTGGGAGCAGAAAGTCGGTTGAGGGCCCTTTGGAAAGAGCCGGGGCTGCCGTTTAACGCTGTCCAAGCGGCAGGCGAAGCGCACCCACCGTTTTTACGCTATGATTTTTTAAAACCGCCGGGGCGGCAAACACAGGGCCGGTCGGGTTTGAAGACGAATATCTCTTCGGCCCTTGGGAGGAGAGAAGCAGCGCGGGTCACCTTTGAACGCGCTCGCTGCCAGGAACGTCTGGCGTAAAAGTTTCGTGGGAATCGGACGTTCCTAGGCTGAGAAGCGAGCGCCCGCCCTCGGGCGGTCGGGGGCCCCTTTCTCATTCCCCGTCTGGGCTAAAAATACGAGGTCGGACCCGATGGACTCGGGGAGACTGGAGAGTACCAGGGAGACCTGGAAGCAGGCGACCCGACCCACGCTTCGCTGTCTCCTCGGCCCTCGGGAGTAGAAGCGCGGGGACGGTGGCGTGGGCAGCAGGGGGCGCTCCTGGCCATGCCCAGCGAGTTTCGTGCGAATCGGACCTGGTCCGGAAGAGATACGAAGGGAAAACTCATTACTCGTCGGGGTGGCACATCCAGGCTCTCGACCCTCCCAAAGTGTCCGACCAGGGTGCACCCTGCCGGGCTAAGAGAACAGCCAGGTGAACCCTGGAGGTTCCGAACTCCAGACCCCTGGACCCGACGGCTCAGTCCGCCTCAGGTGCACTACAGAGGTCCTCGGGCTGTCCCTGAGTGCATTAAAACGGAAATCAGAATTACTCCCCCGGGTGGCACTTCCAGGCTCTCGACCCTCCCAAAGTGTCCGACCAGGGTGCACCCTGCTGGGCATGGTTAGCCGCCAGCCCCCTTCCTGGAGGTCTGGTTGGCACGGGGTTTTGCAAATAGGTCCCGTCGGGTATATGGGAGAGCAAAGAGAATCAATGGGGTCCAAGCACTAAATTCATCCAGTGGCGTTCTCTGGAAGCCCAAGGGGAGTCCGAGGGGTGTTCGGCCGGCAAGGGGAGCTCTCCCTCGGACACATGATCAAACGCCTGTCCCTACCGAAAGTGGTGTGCTCTGGATGCCCCCCCCCCCCCCCATCCCCCGAGGGGGGTGCTTATCCCGCGAGGGGAGCCCTCCTCGGGTTAAGTGAACCATCATGCCGATTCCCCTATGGAAGTGGGCACATCCAGGCACACAGTCTGCTTTGCTCTCCCCGACCCGAGTGCGTCTGTTGGGCTGAGTGTACGCCCAGGCAACTGGATCCAATGGCTCAGTCCGCCGCAGCGTGCTTCGACGATGGGTCGTACAGCCATGCCACCAGGGTGGGCGTGTTTGTAAATGTACCAGTGGATTCTCGTCGGCCTGCCACATCCATGGTATCGACCCACCAGGCCTGTCCGACCAGGGGTTGACCCTGGACGGGCACGGTCTGTGGTTTGGCCCTTGTCCTAGATGAAATCGGGCACGGGGTTTCTGGCCAGGTACCATCGGGTTACTGGGAGAGGCGGCTTCGGTCTCCAGGTGAGACCAATGGTGAAGCAGCACGAGGCAATGGAGAGCATGCAAAAGCGATGGGGAAGCCATGCACGCAATGGCCACGAAAAAAAAAAAAAATCACCACGGAAGGAACGTGAAGAACAAGGAGGAGTGTAGTGACACTGCCCAAAGCTGCCCGGTGTTGCAGGGGTCTATTGGTGTGTTGCTTCCTTGTTTGGTAGAGTGGAGTACCAGACCCGCCAGGGGTAGGCAAACCATTCCCCCTACGGTAAGTGAGGAGCCAGCCATTTGACGAGCGGGTGTCCACGTGTACGGGTGCGAGCGCTATCCCCCCACACGGGGTTAGGCCACGGCCTTAGGTGGACGTCTGCCGACCAGCCCCGGCTGATCCAGAACTTCTGATGTGGAGAGCGGTTTTGACAGATCCTCCCTGGTCTAGCGGGTCAAGCCTCTGATGGGGGGTGGGGGTTATTTGTAACCCATCCCAGAACTCTCTGGGGGAGACTCAGACGGCCAGTCTGTCTACTCAGTTGTCCTATACTGGTGTCTGTGGTTTGGAGGAAGGGAGTGCCTGCTTTGTTGGCCTCCTCTTCAAACCTACCTGGGCCCACGAATCACTCTTCTTGGTTACATCACGAAACGTAGGTTGAGCGAGGCTAGGGGGGAGGGAATTCGACGAGGTCTTTCCCTTGTCCCCCCACCAGCGGCCCACGAAAATCAAAACGGCGTGAAGAGGAGGAACGCCGAAAGCACCTGGAGTCGGCCGTCCGCACCTCCGGAGGAGTGGACGGGGTACGGTGCGGGCATGACCGGATGGGACAGCTTTGCATCAAGGTGAGAGGTCGGCGTCCGAAGGCCAGAGGGCGGTGCGCGAGCACGTTTACACTGGCCGCGGAAGCTGTCCTGGGTAGCCCTGTATGGCGTCTGGACCTGACGGCGCACGCACTTACAACCCGCTGCTTCCTAGCCCCCGGAAGGGAGGCGGATGTCACTCGTGGTTCATCCCAGACCACGGTGCAAACTACCTGGTTGATCCTGCCAGTAACATATGCTTGTCTCAAAGATTAAGCCATGCAGGTCTAAGTGCACACGGCCGGTACAGTGAAACTGCGAATGGCTCATTAAATCAGTTATGGTTCCTTTGATCGCTCCACACGTTACTCGGATAACTGTGGTAATTCTAGAGCTAATACATGCAAACGAGCGCTGACCCTTCGGGGGATGCGTGCATTTATCAGACCCAAAAACCCATCCGGGGGGCTCGGGCCCCCGGCCGCTTTGGTGACTCTAGATAACCTCGGGCCGATCGCGCGCCCTCCGCGGCGGCGACGTCTCATTCGAATGTCTGCCCTATCAACTTTCGATGGTACCATAGTCGGCTCGATTCCGGAGAGGGAGCCTGAGAAACGGCTACCACATCCAAGGAAGGCAGCAGGCGCGCAAATTACCCATTCCCGACACGGGGAGGTAGTGACGAAAAATAACGATACAGGTCTCTTTCGAGGCCCTGTAATCGGAATGAGCGTATCCTAAACCCATGGGTGAGGACCCATTGGAGGGCAAGTCTGGTGCCAGCAGCCGCGGTAATTCCAGCTCCAATAGCGTATATTAAAGTTGCTGCAGTTAAAAAGCTCGTAGTTGGATGTCGGGAGTGGGCTGGCGGTCCGCCGCGAGGCGTGCCACCGCCTGTCTCAGACCCTGTCTCCCGGTGCCCCCCGGATGCCCTTGGCTGGGTGTCCGGACGGGGCTCGGAGCGTTTACTTTGAAAAAATTAGAGTGTTCAAAGCGGGCCCGCTTCTCGCCTGAATACCTGAGCTAGGAATAATGGAATAGGACTCCGGTTCTATTTTGTGGGTTTCCTGAACCAGGGCCATGATTAAGAGGGACGGCCGGGGGCATTCGTATTGCGCCGCTAGAGGTGAAATTCTTGGACCGGCGCAAGACGGACGAAAGCGAAAGCATTTGCCAAGAATGTTTTCATTAATCAAGAACGAAAGTCGGAGGTTCGAAGACGATCAGATACCGTCGTAGTTCCGACCGTAAACTATGCCGACCCGCGATCCGGCGGCGTTATTCCCATGACCCGCCGGGCAGCGTGAGGGAAACCACGAGTCTGTGGGTTCCGGGGGGAGTATGGTTGCAAAGCTGAAACTTAAAGGAATTGACGGAAGGGCACCACCAGGAGTGGAGCCTGCGGCTTAATTTGACTCAACACGGGAAACCTCACCCGGCCCGGACACGGAAAGGATTGACAGATTGATAGCTCTTTCTCGATTCTGTGGGTGGTGGTGCATGGCCGTTCTTAGTTGGTGGAGCGATTTGTCTGGTTAATTCCGATAACGAACGAGACTCCGGCATGCTAAATAGTTACGCGGCCCTCCGCGGTCGGCGTCAAACTTCTTAGAGGGACAAGTGGCGTTCAGCCACGCGAGATGGAGCAATAACAGGTCTGTGATGCCCTTAGATGTCCGGGGCTGCACGCGCGCCACAATGGTTGGATCAGCGTGTGCCTACCCTACACCGAGAGGTGCGGGTAATCCGCTGAACCCCATTCGTGATGGGGACTGGGGATTGCAATTATTCCCCATGAACGAGGAATTCCCAGTAAGCGCGGGTCATAAGCTCGCGTTGATTAA
>NW_027658801.1:50000-72500 GCF_041902795.1 Electrophorus electricus | reverse complement strand
CCCAGAGCTACTTTGCTGGGCATGAATGTGTTTGAACTCTTGGGCCTGGAAGTCTGGTAGTAGTAGTATGATTTAAAGGCACAAAGTGATTGAAGTGTGCCCAGGCCCAGAGCTACTTTGCTGGGCATGACTGTGTTTGACCTCTTGGGCCTGGAAGTCTGGTGGTAGTAGTAGTATGATTTAAAGGCACAAAGTGATTGAAGTGTGCCCAGGCCCAGAGCTACTTTGCTGGGCATGAATGTGTTTGAACTCTTGGGCCTGGAAGTCTGGTAGTAGTAGTAGTAGTAGTAGTAGTAGTAGTAGTAGTAGTAGTATGATTTAAAGGTACAAAGTGAATGAAGTGTGGCCCAGGCCCAGAGCTACTTTGCTGGGCATGACTGTGTTTGACGTCTTGGGCCTGGAAGTCTGGTAGTAGTAGTATGATTTAAAGGTACAAAGTGAATGAAGTGTGCCCAGGCCCAGAGCTACTTTGCTGGGCATGACTGTGTTTGACCTCTTGGCTCTGGAAGTCTATTTCTAGGCTTATATAAAGGGTCAAACTTCTTGAAGTGTGCCCAGGCCCAGAGCTACTTTGCTGGGCATGACTGTGTTTGACCTCTGGGGCCTGGAAGTCTGGTAGTAGTAGTATGATTTAAAGGCACAAAGTGATTGAAGTGTGCCCAGGCCCAGAGCTACTTTGCTGGGCATGACTGTGTTTGACCTCTTGTGCCTGGAAGTCTGGTAGTAGTAGTAGTAGTAGTAGTAGTAGTAGTAGTAGTAGTATGATTTAAAGGTACAAAGTGAATGAAGTGTGCCCAGGCCCAGAGCTACTTTGCTGGGCATGACTGTGTTTGACGTCTTGGGCCTGGAAGTCTGGTAGTAGTAGTATGATTTAAAGGTACAAAGTGAATGAAGTGTGCCCAGGCCCAGAGCTACTTTGCTGGGCATGACTGTGTTTGACCTCTTGGCTCTGGAAGTCTATTTCTAGGCTTATATAAAGGGTCAAACTTCTTGAAGTGTGCCCAGGCCCAGAGCTACTTTGCTGGGCATGACTGTGTTTGACCTCTGGGGCCTGGAAGTCTGGTAGTAGTAGTATGATTTAAAGGCACAAAGTGATTGAAGTGTGCCCAGGCCCAGAGCTACTTTGCTGGGCATGAATGTGTTTGAACTCTTGGGCCTGGAAGTCTATTTCTAGGCTTATATAAAGGGTCAAACTTCTTGAAGTGTGCCCAGGCCCAGAGCTACTTTGCTGGGCATGACTGTGTTTGACCTCTTGGGCCTGGAAGTCTGGTAGTAGTAGTAGTAGTAGTAGTAGTAGTAGTAGTAGTAGTAGTATGATTTAAAGGTACAAAGTGAATGAAGTGTGCCCAGGCCCACAGCTACTTTGCTGGGCATGACTGTGTTTGACCTCTTGGGCCTGAAAGTCTATTTCTAGGCTTATATAAAGGGTCAAACTTCTTGAAGTGTGCCCAGGCCCAGAGCTACTTTGCTGGGCATGACTGTGTTTGACCTCTGGGGCCTGGAAGTCTGGTAGTAGTAGTATGATTTAAAGACACAAAGTGATTGAAGTGTGCCCAGGCCCAGAGCTACTTTGCTGGGCATGAATGTGTTTGAACTCTTGGGCCTGGAAGTCTGGTAGTAGTAGTATGATTTAAAGGTACAAAGTGAATGAAGTGTGCCCAGGCCCAGAGCTACTTTGCTGTGCATGACTGTGTTTGACCTCTTGGCTCTGGAAGTCTATTTCTAGGCTTATATAAAGGGTCAAACTTCTTGAAGTGTGCCCAGGCCCAGAGCTACTTTGCTGGGCATGACTGTGTTTGACCTCTGGGGCCTGGAAGTCTGGTAGTAGTAGTATGATTTAAAGGCACAAAGTGATTGAAGTGTGCCCAGGCCCAGAGCTACTTTGCTGGGCATGATTCTGTGACCTCTTGGGTCTGGAAATGTGGTACTTTGAAGGATTAAAAGAGTGAAACGGTCTGAAGTGTGCGCAGGTGTAAAGCAACCTTGCTAGGCATGAAGGTGTGACCTCCAGGGCCTGGAAGTCTGGTGGTAGTAGTAGTATGATTTAAAGGCACAAAGTGATTGAAGTGTGCCCAGGCCCAGAGCTACTTTGCTGGGCATGACTGTGTTTGACCTCTTGGGCCTGGAAGTCTGGTGGTAGTAGTAGTATGATTTAAAGGCACAAAGTGATTGAAGTGTGCCCAGGCCCAGAGCTACTTTGCTGGGCATGACTGTGTTTGACCTCTTGGCTCTGGAAGTCTATTTCTAGGCTTATATAAAGGGTCAAACTTCTTGAAGTGTGCCCAGGCCCAGAGCTACTTTGCTGGGCATGACTGTGTTTGACCTCTGGGGCCTGGAAGTCTGGTAGTAGTAGTATGATTTAAAGGCACAAAGTGATTGAAGTGTGCCCAGGCCCAGAGCTACTTTGCTGGGCATGAATGTTTTGAACTCTTGGGCCTGGAAGTCTATTTCTAGGCTTATATAAAGGGTCAAACTTCTTGAAGTGTGCCCAGGCCCAGAGCTACTTTGCTGGGCATGACTGTGTTTGACCTCTTGGGCCTGGAAGTCTGGTAGTAGTAGTAGTAGTAGTAGTAGTAGTAGTAGTAGTAGTAGTAGTATGATTTAAAGGTACAAAGTGAATGAAGTGTGCCCAGGCCCACAGCTACTTTGCTGGGCATGACTGTGTTTGACCTCTTGGGCCTGAAAGTCTATTTCTAGGCTTATATAAAGGGTCAAACTTCTTGAAGTGTGCCCAGGCCCAGAGCTACTTTGCTGGGCATGACTGTGTTTGACCTCTGGGGCCTGGAAGTCTGGTAGTAGTAGTATGATTTAAAGACACAAAGTGATTGAAGTGTGCCCAGGCCCAGAGCTACTTTGCTGGGCATGAATGTGTTTGAACTCTTGGGCCTGGAAGTCTGGTAGTAGTAGTATGATTTAAAGGTACAAAGTGAATGAAGTGTGCCCAGGCCCAGAGCTACTTTGCTGTGCATGACTGTGTTTGACCTCTTGGCTCTGGAAGTCTATTTCTAGGCTTATATAAAGGGTCAAACTTCTTGAAGTGTGCCCAGGCCCAGAGCTACTTTGCTGGGCATGACTGTGTTTGACCTCTGGGGCCTGGAAGTCTGGTAGTAGTAGTATGATTTAAAGGCACAAAGTGATTGAAGTGTGCCCAGGCCCAGAGCTACTTTGCTGGGCATGATTCTGTGACCTCTTGGGTCTGGAAATGTGGTACTTTGAAGGATTAAAAGAGTGAAACGGTCTGAAGTGTGCGCAGGTGTAAAGCAACCTTGCTAGGCATGAAGGTGTGACCTCCAGGGCCTGGAAGTCTGGTGGTAGTAGTAGTATGATTTAAAGGCACAAAGTGATTGAAGTGTGCCCAGGCCCAGAGCTACTTTGCTGGGCATGACTGTGTTTGACCTCTTGGGCCTGGAAGTCTGGTGGTAGTAGTAGTATGATTTAAAGGCACAAAGTGATTGAAGTGTGCCCAGGCCCAGAGCTACTTTGCTGGGCATGACTGTGTTTGACCTCTTGGCTCTGGAAGTCTATTTCTAGGCTTATATAAAGGGTCAAACTTCTTGAAGTGTGCCCAGGCCCAGAGCTACTTTGCTGGGCATGACTGTGTTTGACCTCTGGGGCCTGGAAGTCTGGTAGTAGTAGTATGATTTAAAGGCACAAAGTGATTGAAGTGTGCCCAGGCCCAGAGCTACTTTGCTGGGCATGAATGTGTTTGAACTCTTGGGCCTGGAAGTCTATTTCTAGGCTTATATAAAGGGTCAAACTTCTTGAAGTGTGCCCAGGCCCAGAGCTACTTTGCTGGGCATGACTGTGTTTGACCTCTTGGGCCTGGAAGTCTGGTAGTAGTAGTAGTAGTAGTAGTAGTAGTAGTAGTAGTAGTAGTATGATTTAAAGGTACAAAGTGAATGAAGTGTGCCCAGGCCCACAGCTACTTTGCTGGGCATGACTGTGTTTGACCTCTTGGGCCTGAAAGTCTATTTCTAGGCTTATATAAAGGGTCAAACTTCTTGAAGTGTGCCCAGGCCCAGAGCTACTTTGCTGGGCATGACTGTGTTTGACCTCTGGGGCCTGGAAGTCTGGTAGTAGTAGTATGATTTAAAGACACAAAGTGATTGAAGTGTGCCCAGGCCCAGAGCTACTTTGCTGGGCATGAATGTGTTTGAACTCTTGGGCCTGGAAGTCTGGTAGTAGTAGTATGATTTAAAGGTACAAAGTGAATGAAGTGTGCCCAGGCCCAGAGCTACTTTGCTGTGCATGACTGTGTTTGACCTCTTGGCTCTGGAAGTCTATTTCTAGGCTTATATAAAGGGTCAAACTTCTTGAAGTGTGCCCAGGCCCAGAGCTACTTTGCTGGGCATGACTGTGTTTGACCTCTGGGGCCTGGAAGTCTGGTAGTAGTAGTATGATTTAAAGGCACAAAGTGATTGAAGTGTGCCCAGGCCCAGAGCTACTTTGCTGGGCATGATTCTGTGACCTCTTGGGTCTGGAAATGTGGTACTTTGAAGGATTAAAAGAGTGAAACGGTCTGAAGTGTGCGCAGGTGTAAAGCAACCTTGCTAGGCATGAAGGTGTGACCTCCAGGGCCTGGAAGTCTGGTGGTAGTAGTAGTATGATTTAAAGGCACAAAGTGATTGAAGTGTGCCCAGGCCCAGAGCTACTTTGCTGGGCATGACTGTGTTTGACCTCTTGGGCCTGGAAGTCTGGTGGTAGTAGTAGTATGATTTAAAGGCACAAAGTGATTGAAGTGTGCCCAGGCCCAGAGCTACTTTGCTGGGCATGACTGTGTTTGACCTCTTGGCTCTGGAAGTCTATTTCTAGGCTTATATAAAGGGTCAAACTTCTTGAAGTGTGCCCAGGCCCAGAGCTACTTTGCTGGGCATGACTGTGTTTGACCTCTGGGGCCTGGAAGTCTGGTAGTAGTAGTATGATTTAAAGGCACAAAGTGATTGAAGTGTGCCCAGGCCCAGAGCTACTTTGCTGGGCATGAATGTGTTTGAACTCTTGGGCCTGGAAGTCTATTTCTAGGCTTATATAAAGGGTCAAACTTCTTGAAGTGTGCCCAGGCCCAGAGCTACTTTGCTGGGCATGACTGTGTTTGACCTCTTGGGCCTGGAAGTCTGGTAGTAGTAGTAGTAGTAGTAGTAGTAGTAGTAGTAGTAGTAGTAGTAGTATGATTTAAAGGTACAAAGTGAATGAAGTGTGCCCAGGCCCACAGCTACTTTGCTGGGCATGACTGTGTTTGACCTCTTGGGCCTGAAAGTCTATTTCTAGGCTTATATAAAGGGTCAAACTTCTTGAAGTGTGCCCAGGCCCAGAGCTACTTTGCTGGGCATGACTGTGTTTGACCTCTGGGGCCTGGAAGTCTGGTAGTAGTAGTATGATTTAAAGACACAAAGTGATTGAAGTGTGCCCAGGCCCAGAGCTACTTTGCTGGGCATGAATGTGTTTGAACTCTTGGGCCTGGAAGTCTGGTAGTAGTAGTATGATTTAAAGGTACAAAGTGAATGAAGTGTGCCCAGGCCCAGAGCTACTTTGCTGTGCATGACTGTGTTTGACCTCTTGGCTCTGGAAGTCTATTTCTAGGCTTATATAAAGGGTCAAACTTCTTGAAGTGTGCCCAGGCCCAGAGCTACTTTGCTGGGCATGACTGTGTTTGACCTCTGGGGCCTGGAAGTCTGGTAGTAGTAGTATGATTTAAAGGCACAAAGTGATTGAAGTGTGCCCAGGCCCAGAGCTACTTTGCTGGGCATGATTCTGTGACCTCTTGGGTCTGGAAATGTGGTACTTTGAAGGATTAAAAGAGTGAAACGGTCTGAAGTGTGCGCAGGTGTAAAGCAACCTTGCTAGGCATGAAGGTGTGACCTCCAGGGCCTGGAAGTCTGGTGGTAGTAGTAGTATGATTTAAAGGCACAAAGTGATTGAAGTGTGCCCAGGCCCAGAGCTACTTTGCTGGGCATGACTGTGTTTGACCTCTTGGGCCTGGAAGTCTGGTGGTAGTAGTAGTATGATTTAAAGGCACAAAGTGATTGAAGTGTGCCCAGGCCCAGAGCTACTTTGCTGGGCATGACTGTGTTTGACCTCTTGGCTCTGGAAGTCTATTTCTAGGCTTATATAAAGGGTCAAACTTCTTGAAGTGTGCCCAGGCCAGAGCTACTTTGCTGGGCATGACTGTGTTTGAACCTCTGGGGCCTGGAAGTCTGGTAGTAGTAGTATGATTTAAAGGCACAAGTGATTGAAGTGTGCCCAGGCCCAGAGCTACTTTGCTGGGCATGAATGTGTTTGAACTCTTGGGCCTGGAAGTCTATTTCTAGGCTTATATAAAGGGTCAAACTTCTTGAAGTGTGCCCAGGCCCAGAGCTACTTTGCTGGGCATGACTGTGTTTGACCTCTTGGGCCTGGAAGTCTGGTAGTAGTAGTAGTAGTAGTAGTAGTAGTAGTAGTAGTAGTAGTAGTATGATTTAAAGGTACAAAGTGATGAAGTGTGCCCAGGCCCACAGCTACTTTGCTGGGCATGACTGTGTTTGACCTCTTGGGCCTGAAAGTCTATTTCTAGGCTTATATAAAGGGTCAAACTTCTTGAAGTGTCCCAGGCCCAGAGCTACTTTGCTGGGCATGACTGTGTTTGACCTCTGGGGCCTGGAAGTCTGGTAGTAGTAGTATGATTTAAAGACACAAAGTGATTGAAGTGTGCCCAGGCCCAGAGCTACTTTGCTGGGCATGAATGTGTTTGAACTCTTGGGCCTGGAAGTCTGGTAGTAGTAGTATGATTAAAGGTACAAAGTGAATGAAGTGTGCCCAGGCCCAGAGCTACTTTGCTGTGCATGACTGTGTTTGACCTCTTGGCTCTGGAAGTCTATTTCTAGGCTTATATAAAGAGTCAAACTTCTTGAAGTGTGCCCAGGCCCAGAGCTACTTTGCTGGGCATGACTGTGTTTGACCTCTGGGGCCTGGAAGTCTGGTAGTAGTAGTATGATTTAAAGGCACAAAGTGATTGAAGTGTGCCCAGGCCCAGAGCTACTTTTGCTGGGCATGATTCTGTGACCTCTTGGGTCTGGAAATGTGGTACTTTGAAGGATTAAAAGAGTGAAACGGTCTGAAGTGTGCGCAGGTGTAAAGCAACCTTGCTAGGCATGAAGGTGTGACCTCCAGGGCCTGGAAGTCTGGTGGTAGTAGTAGTATGATTTAAAGGCACAAAGTGATTGAAGTGTGCCCAGGCCCAGAGCTACTTTGCTGGGCATGACTGTGTTTGACCTCTTGGGCCTGGAAGTCTGGTGGTAGTAGTAGTATGATTTAAAGGCACAAAGTGAATGAAGTGTGCCCAGGCCCAGAGCTACTTTGCTGGGCATGACTGTGTTTGACCTCTTGGGCCTGGAAGTCTGGTAGTAGTAGTAGTAGTAGTAGTAGTAGTAGTAGTAGTAGTATGATTTAAAGGTACAAAGTGAATGAAGTGTGCCCAGGCCCAGAGCTACTTTGCTGGGCATGACTGTGTTTGACCTCTTGGGCCTGGAAGTCTATTTCTAGGCTTATATAAAGGGTCAAACTTCTTGAAGTGTGCCCAGGCCCAGAGCTACTTTGCTGGGCATGACTGTGTTTGACCTCTTGGGCCTGGAAGTCTGGTGGTGGTAGTAGTAGTATGATTTAAAGGCACAAAGTGATTGAAGTGTGCCCAGGCCCAGAGCTACTTTGCTGGGCATGAATGTGTTTGAACTCTTGGGCCTGGAAGTCTGGTAGTAGTAGTATGATTTAAAGGCACAAAGTGATTGAAGTGTGCCCAGGCCCAGAGCTACTTTGCTGGGCATGACTGTGTTTGACCTCTTGGGCCTGGAAGTCTGGTGGTAGTAGTAGTATGATTTAAAGGCACAAAGTGATTGAAGTGTGCCCAGGCCCAGAGCTACTTTGCTGGGCATGAATGTGTTTGACTCTTGGGCCTGGAAAGTCTGGTAGTAGTAGTAGTAGTAGTAGTAGTAGTAGTAGTAGTAGTAGTAGTATGATTTAAGGTACAAAGTGAATGAAGTGTGCCCAGGCCCAGAGCTACTTTGCTGGGCATGACTGTGTTTGACGTCTTGGGCCTGGAAGTCTGGTAGTAGTAGTATGATTTAAAGGTACAAAGTGAATGAAGTGTGCCCAGGCCCAGAGCTACTTTGCTGGGCATGACTGTGTGACCTCTTGGCTCTGGAAGTCTATTTCTAGGCTTATATAAAGGGTCAAACTTCTTGAAGTGTGCCCAGGCCCAGAGCTACTTTGCTGGCATGACTGTGTTTGACCTCTGGGGCCTGGAAGTCTGGTAGTAGTAGTATGATTTAAAGGCACAAAGTGATGAAGTGTGCCCAGGCCCAGAGCTACTTTGCTGGGCATGACTGTGTTTGACCTCTTGGGCCTGGAAGTCTGGTAGTAGTAGTAGTAGTAGTAGTAGTAGTAGTAGTAGTATGATTTAAAGGTACAAAGTGAATGAAGTGTGCCCAGGCCCAGAGCTACTTTGCTGGGCATGACTGTGTTTGACGTCTTGGGCCTGGAAGTCTGGTAGTAGTAGTATGATTTAAAGGTACAAAGTGAATGAAGTGTGCCCAGGCCCAGAGCTACTTTGCTGGGCATGACTGTGTTTGACCTCTTGGCTCTGGAAGTCTATTTCTAGGCTTATATAAAGGGTCAAACTTCTTGAAGTGTGCCCAGGCCCAGAGCTACTTTGCTGGGCATGACTGTGTTTGACCTCTGGGGCCTGGAAGTCTGGTAGTAGTAGTATGATTTAAAGGCACAAAGTGATTGAAGTGTGCCCAGGCCCAGAGCTACTTTGCTGGGCATGAATGTGTTTGAACTCTTGGGCCTGGAAGTCTATTTCTAGGCTTATATAAAGGGTCAAACTTCTTGAAGTGTGCCCAGGCCCAGAGCTACTTTGCTGGGCATGACTGTGTTTGACCTCTTGGGCCTGGAAGTCTGGTAGTAGTAGTAGTAGTAGTAGTAGTAGTAGTAGTAGTAGTAGTAGTATGATTTAAAGGTACAAAGTGAATGAAGTGTGCCCAGGCCCACAGCTACTTTGCTGGGCATGACTGTGTTTGACCTCTTGGGCCTGAAAGTCTATTTCTAGGCTTATATAAAGGGTCAAACTTCTTGAAGTGTGCCCAGGCCCAGAGCTACTTTGCTGGGCATGACTGTGTTTGACCTCTGGGCCTGGAAGTCTGGTAGTAGTAGTATGATTTAAAGACACAAAGTGATTGAAGTGTGCCCAGGCCCAGAGCTACTTTGCTGGGCATGAATGTGTTTGAACTCTTGGGCCTGGAAGTCTGGTAGTAGTAGTATGATTTAAAGGTACAAAGTGAATGAAGTGTGCCCAGGCCCAGAGCTACTTTGCTGTGCATGACTGTGTTTGACCTCTTGGCTCTGGAAGTCTATTTCTAGGCTTATATAAAGGGTCAAACTTTCTTGAAGTGTGCCCAGGCCCAGAGCTACTTTGCTGGGCATGACTGTGTTTGACCTCTGGGGCCTGGAAGTCTGGTAGTAGTAGTATGATTTAAAGGCACAAAGTGATTGAAGTGTGCCCAGGCCCAGAGCTACTTTGCTGGGCATGATTCTGTGACCTCTTGGGTCTGGAAATGTGGTACTTTGAAGGATTAAAAGAGTGAAACGGTCTGAAGTGTGCGCAGGTGTAAAGCAACCTTGCTAGGCATGAAGGTGTGACCTCCAGGGCCTGGAAGTCTGGTGGTAGTAGTAGTATGATTTAAAGGCACAAAGTGATTGAAGTGTGCCCAGGCCCAGAGCTACTTTGCTGGGCATGACTGTGTTTGACCTCTTGGGCCTGGAAGTCTGGTGGTAGTAGTAGTATGATTTAAAGGCACAAAGTGATTGAAGTGTGCCCAGGCCCAGAGCTACTTTGCTGGGCATGACTGTGTTTGACCTCTTGGCTCTGGAAGTCTATTTCTAGGCTTATATAAAGGGTCAAACTTCTTGAAGTGTGCCCAGGCCCAGAGCTACTTTGCTGGGCATGACTGTGTTTGACCTCTGGGGCCTGGAAGTCTGGTAGTAGTAGTATGATTTAAAGGCACAAAGTGATTGAAGTGTGCCCAGGCCCAGAGCTACTTTGCTGGGCATGAATGTGTTTGAACTCTTGGGCCTGGAAGTCTATTTCTAGGCTTATATAAAGGGTCAAACTTCTTGAAGTGTGCCCAGGCCCAGAGCTACTTTGCTGGGCATGACTGTGTTTGACCTCTTGGGCCTGGAAGTCTGGTAGTAGTAGTAGTAGTAGTAGTAGTAGTAGTAGTAGTAGTAGTAGTATGATTTAAAGGTACAAAGTGAATGAAGTGTGCCCAGGCCCACAGCTACTTTGCTGGGCATGACTGTGTTTGACCTCTTGGGCCTGAAAGTCTATTTCTAGGCTTATATAAAGGGTCAAACTTCTTGAAGTGTGCCCAGGCCCAGAGCTACTTTGCTGGGCATGACTGTGTTTGACCTCTGGGGCCTGGAAGTCTGGTAGTAGTAGTATGATTTAAAGACACAAAGTGATTGAAGTGTGCCCAGGCCCAGAGCTACTTTGCTGGGCATGAATGTGTTTGAACTCTTGGGCCTGGAAGTCTGGTAGTAGTAGTATGATTTAAAGGTACAAAGTGAATGAAGTGTGCCCAGGCCCAGAGCTACTTTGCTGTGCATGACTGTGTTTGACCTCTTGGCTCTGGAAGTCTATTTCTAGGCTTATATAAAGGGTCAAACTTCTTGAAGTGTGCCCAGGCCCAGAGCTACTTTGCTGGGCATGACTGTGTTTGACCTCTGGGGCCTGGAAGTCTGGTAGTAGTATGATTTAAAGGCACAAAGTGATTGAAGTGTGCCCAGGCCCAGAGCTACTTTGCTGGGCATGATTCTGTGACCTCTTGGGTCTGGAAATGTGGTACTTTGAAGGATTAAAAGAGTGAAACGGTCTGAAGTGTGCGCAGGTGTAAAGCAACCTTGCTAGGCATGAAGGTGTGACCTCCAGGGCCTGGAAGTCTGGTGGTAGTAGTAGTATGATTTAAAGGCACAAAGTGATTGAAGTGTGCCCAGGCCCAGAGCTACTTTGCTGGGCATGACTGTGTTTGACCTCTTGGGCCTGGAAGTCTGGTGGTAGTAGTAGTATGATTTAAAGGCACAAAGTGATTGAAGTGTGCCCAGGCCCAGAGCTACTTTGCTGGGCATGACTGTGTTTGACCTCTTGGCTCTGGAAGTCTATTTCTAGGCTTATATAAAGGGTCAAACTTCTTGAAGTGTGCCCAGGCCCAGAGCTACTTTGCTGGGCATGACTGTGTTTGACCTCTGGGGCCTGGAAGTCTGGTAGTAGTAGTATGATTTAAAGGCACAAAGTGATTGAAGTGTGCCCAGGCCCAGAGCTACTTTGCTGGGCATGAATGTGTTTGAACTCTTGGGCCTGGAAGTCTATTTCTAGGCTTATATAAAGGGTCAAACTTCTTGAAGTGTGCCCAGGCCCAGAGCTACTTTGCTGGGCATGACTGTGTTTGACCTCTTGGGCCTGGAAGTCTGGTAGTAGTAGTAGTAGTAGTAGTAGTAGTAGTAGTAGTAGTAGTAGTAGTATGATTTAAAGGTACAAAGTGAATGAAGTGTGCCCAGGCCCACAGCTACTTTGCTGGGCATGACTGTGTTTGACCTCTTGGGCCTGAAAGTCTATTTCTAGGCTTATATAAAGGGTCAAACTTCTTGAAGTGTGCCCAGGCCCAGAGCTACTTTGCTGGGCATGACTGTGTTTGACCTCTGGGGCCTGGAAGTCTGGTAGTAGTAGTATGATTTAAAGACACAAAGTGATTGAAGTGTGCCCAGGCCCAGAGCTACTTTGCTGGGCATGAATGTGTTTGAACTCTTGGGCCTGGAAGTCTGGTAGTAGTAGTATGATTTAAAGGTACAAAGTGAATGAAGTGTGCCCAGGCCCAGAGCTACTTTGCTGTGCATGACTGTGTTTGACCTCTTGGCTCTGGAAGTCTATTTCTAGGCTTATATAAAGGGTCAAACTTCTTGAAGTGTGCCCAGGCCCAGAGCTACTTTGCTGGGCATGACTGTGTTTGACCTCTGGGGCCTGGAAGTCTGGTAGTAGTAGTATGATTTAAAGGCACAAAGTGATTGAAGTGTGCCCAGGCCCAGAGCTACTTTGCTGGGCATGATTCTGTGACCTCTTGGGTCTGGAAATGTGGTACTTTGAAGGATTAAAAGAGTGAAACGGTCTGAAGTGTGCGCAGGTGTAAAGCAACCTTGCTAGGCATGAAGGTGTGACCTCCAGGGCCTGGAAGTCTGGTGGTAGTAGTAGTATGATTTAAAGGCACAAAGTGATTGAAGTGTGCCCAGGCCCAGAGCTACTTTGCTGGGCATGACTGTGTTTGACCTCTTGGGCCTGGAAGTCTGGTGGTAGTAGTAGTATGATTTAAAGGCACAAAGTGATTGAAGTGTGCCCAGGCCCAGAGCTACTTTGCTGGGCATGACTGTGTTTGACCTCTTGGCTCTGGAAGTCTATTTCTAGGCTTATATAAAGGGTCAAACTTCTTGAAGTGTGCCCAGGCCCAGAGCTACTTTGCTGGGCATGACTGTGTTTGACCTCTGGGGCCTGGAAGTCTGGTAGTAGTAGTATGATTTAAAGGCACAAAGTGATTGAAGTGTGCCCAGGCCCAGAGCTACTTTGCTGGGCATGAATGTGTTTGAACTCTTGGGCCTGGAAGTCTATTTCTAGGCTTATATAAAGGGTCAAACTTCTTGAAGTGTGCCCAGGCCCAGAGCTACTTTGCTGGGCATGACTGTGTTTGACCTCTTGGGCCTGGAAGTCTGAGTAGTAGTAGTAGTAGTAGTAGTAGTAGTAGTAGTAGTAGTAGTAGTATGATTTAAAGGTACAAAGTGAATGAAGTGTGCCCAGGCCCACAGCTACTTTGCTGGGCATGACTGTGTTTGACCTCTTGGGCCTGAAAGTCTATTTCTAGGCTTATATAAAGGGTCAAACTTCTTGAAGTGTGCCCAGGCCCAGAGCTACTTTGCTGGGCATGACTGTGTTTGACCTCTGGGGCCTGGAAGTCTGGTAGTAGTAGTATGATTTAAAGACACAAAGTGATTGAAGTGTGCCCAGGCCCAGAGCTACTTTGCTGGGCATGAATGTGTTTGAACTCTTGGGCCTGGAAGTCTGGTAGTAGTAGTATGATTTAAAGGTACAAAGTGAATGAAGTGTGCCCAGGCCCAGAGCTACTTTGCTGTGCATGACTGTGTTTGACCTCTTGGCTCTGGAAGTCTATTTCTAGGCTTATATAAAGAGTCAAACTTCTTGAAGTGTGCCCAGGCCCAGAGCTACTTTGCTGGGCATGACTGTGTTTGACCTCTGGGGCCTGGAAGTCTGGTAGTAGTAGTATGATTTAAAGGCACAAAGTGATTGAAGTGTGCCCAGGCCCAGAGCTACTTTGCTGGGCATGATTCTGTGACCTCTTGGGTCTGGAAATGTGGTACTTTGAAGGATTAAAAGAGTGAAACGGTCTGAAGTGTGCGCAGGTGTAAAGCAACCTTGCTAGGCATGAAGGTGTGACCTCCAGGGCCTGGAAGTCTGGTGGTAGTAGTAGTATGATTTAAAGGCACAAAGTGATTGAAGTGTGCCCAGGCCCAGAGCTACTTTGCTGGGCATGACTGTGTTTGACCTCTTGGGCCTGGAAGTCTGGTGGTAGTAGTAGTATGATTTAAAGGCACAAAGTGATTGAAGTGTGCCCAGGCCCAGAGCTACTTTGCTGGGCATGAATGTGTTTGAACTCTTGGGCCTGGAAGTCTATTTCTAGGCTTATATAAAGGGTCAAACATCTTGAAGTGTGCCCAGGCCCAGAGCTACTTTGCTGTGCATGACTGTGGTTGACCTCTTGGCCCTGGAAGTCTGGTGGTAGTAGTAGTATGATTTAAAGGCACAAAGTGAATGAAGTGTGCCCAGGCCCAGAGCTACTTTGCTGGGCATGAATGTGTTTGAACTCTTGGGCCTGGAAGTCTGGTAGTAGTAGTAGTAGTAGTAGTAGTAGTAGTAGTAGTATGATTTAAAGGCACAAAGTGCTTGAAGTGTGCCCAGGCCCAGAGCTACTTTGCTGTGCATGACTGTGTTTGACCTCTTGGCTCTGGAAGTCTATTTCTAGGCTTATATAAAGGGTCAAACTTCTTGAAGTGTGCCCAGGCCCAGAGCTACTTTGCTGTGTATGACTGTGTGACCTCTTGGCCCTGGAATTCTGGTGGTAGTAGTAGTATGATTTAAAGGCACAAAGTGAATGAAGTGTGCCCAGGCCCAGAGCTACTTTGCTGGGCATGACTGTGTTTGACCTCTTGGGCCTGGAAGTCTGGTAGTAGTAGTATGATTTAAAGGCACAAAGTGATTGAAGTGTGCCCAGGCCCAGAGCTACTTTGCTGGGCATGAATGTGTTTGAACTCTTGGGCCTGGAAGTCTATTTCTAGGCTTATATAAAGGGACAAACTTCTTGAAGTGTGCCCAGGCCCAGAGCTACTTTGCTGTGTATGACTGTGTGACCTCTTGGCCCTGGAATTCTGGTGGTAGTAGTAGTAGTAGTAGTATGATTTAAAGGTACAAAGTGAATGAAGTGTGCCCAGGCCCAGAGCCAGGCCTGGGCAGCAGGGGGCGCTCCTGGCCATGCCCAGCGAGTTTCGTGCGAATCGGACCTGGTCCGGAAGAGATACGAAGGGAAAACTCATTACTCGTCGGGGTGGCACATCCAGGCTCTCGACCCTCCCAAAGCGTCCGACCAGGGTGCACCCTGCCGGGCATGGTTAGCCGCCAGCCCCCTTCCTGGAGGTCTGGTTGGCACGGGGTTTTGATTTATCGGTTTCATATCTCTGGGCTCCTTGGGAGCAGAAAGTCGGTTGAGGGCCCTTTGGAAAGAGCCGGGGCTGCCGTTTAACGCTGTCCAAGCGGCAGGCGAAGCGCACCCACCGTTTTTACGCTATGATTTTTTAAAACCGCCGGGGCGGCAAACACAGGGCCGGTCGGGTTTGAAGACGAATATCTCTTCGGCCCTTGGGAGGAGAGAAGCAGCGCGGGTCACCTTTGAACGCGCTCGCTGCCAGGAACGTCTGGCGTAAAAGTTTCGTGGGAATCGGACGTTCCTAGGCTGAGAAGCGAGCGCCCGCCCTCGGGCGGTCGGGGGCCCCTTTCTCATTCCCCGTCTGGGCTAAAAATACGAGGTCGGACCCGATGGACTCGGGAGACTGGAGAGTACCAGGGAGACCCTGGAAGCAGGCGACCCGACCCACGCTTCGCTGTCTCCTCGGCCCTCGGGAGTAGAAGCGCGGGGACGGTGGCGTGGGCAGCAGGGGGCGCTCCTGGCCATGCCCAGCGAGTTTCGTGCGAATCGGACCTGGTCCGGAAGAGATACGAAGGGAAAACTCATTACTCGTCGGGGTGGCACATCCAGGCTCTCGACCCTCCCAAAGCGTCCGACCAGGGTGCACCCTGCCGGGCATGGTTAGCCGCCAGCCCCCTTCCTGGAGGTCTGGTTGGCACGGGGTTTTGATTTTTCGGTTTCATATCTCTGGGCTCCTTGGGAGCAGAAAGTCGGTTGAGGGCCCTTTGGAAAGAGCCGGGGCTGCCGTTTAACGCTGTCCAAGCGGCAGGCGAAGCGCACCCACCGTTTTTACGCTATGATTTTTTAAAACCGCCGGGGCGGCAAACACAGGGCCGGTCGGGTTTGAAGACGAATATCTCTTCGGCCCTTGGGAGGAGAGAAGCAGCGCGGGTCACCTTTGAACGCGCTCGCTGCCAGGAACGTCTGGCGTAAAAGTTTCGTGGGAATCGGACGTTCCTAGGCTGAGAAGCGAGCGCCCGCCCTCGGGCGGTCGGGGGCCCCTTTCTCATTCCCCGTCTGGGCTAAAAATACGAGGTCGGACCCGATGGACTCGGGAGACTGGAGAGTACCAGGGAGACCCTGGAAGCAGGCGACCCGACCCACGCTTCGCTGTCTCCTCGGCCCTCGGGAGTAGAAGCGCGGGGACGGTGGCGTGGGCAGCAGGGGGCGCTCCTGGCCATGCCCAGCGAGTTTCGTGCGAATCGGACCTGGTCCGGAAGAGATACGAAGGGAAAACTCATTACTCGTCGGGGTGGCACATCCAGGCTCTCGACCCTCCCAAAGCGTCCGACCAGGGTGCACCCTGCCGGGCATGGTTAGCCGCCAGCCCCCTTCCTGGAGGTCTGGTTGGCACGGGGTTTTGATTTTTCGGTTTCATATCTCTGGGCTCCTTGGGAGCAGAAAGTCGGTTGAGGGCCCTTTGGAAAGAGCCGGGGCTGCCGTTTAACGCTGTCCAAGCGGCAGGCGAAGCGCACCCACCGTTTTTACGCTATGATTTTTTAAAACCGCCGGGGCGGCAAACACAGGGCCGGTCGGGTTTGAAGACGAATATCTCTTCGGCCCTTGGGAGGAGAGAAGCAGCGCGGGTCACCTTTGAACGCGCTCGCTGCCAGGAACGTCTGGCGTAAAAGTTTCGTGGGAATCGGACGTTCCTAGGCTGAGAAGCGAGCGCCCGCCCTCGGGCGGTCGGGGGCCCCTTTCTCATTCCCCGTCTGGGCTAAAAATACGAGGTCGGACCCGATGGACTCGGGAGACTGGAGAGTACCAGGGAGACCCTGGAAGCAGGCGACCCGACCCACGCTTCGCTGTCTCCTCGGCCCTCGGGAGTAGAAGCGCGGGGACGGTGGCGTGGGCAGCAGGGGGCGCTCCTGGCCATGCCCAGCGAGTTTCGTGCGAATCGGACCTGGTCCGGAAGAGATACGAAGGGAAAACTCATTACTCGTCGGGGTGGCACATCCAGGCTCTCGACCCTCCCAAAGTGTCCGACCAGGGTGCACCCTGCCGGGCTAAGAGAACAGCCAGGTGAACCCTGGAGGTTCCGAACTCCAGACCCCTGGACCCGACGGCTCAGTCCGCCTCAGGTGCACTACAGAGGTCCTCGGGCTGTCCCTGAGTGCATTAAAACGGAAATCAGAATTACTCCCCCGGGTGGCACTTCCAGGCTCTCGACCCTCCCAAAGTGTCCGACCAGGGTGCACCCTGCTGGGCATGGTTAGCCGCCAGCCCCCTTCCTGGAGGTCTGGTTGGCACGGGGTTTTGCAAATAGGTCCCGTCGGGTATATGGGAGAGCAAAGAGAATCAATGGGGTCCAAGCACTAAATTCATCCAGTGGCGTTCTCTGGAAGCCCAAGGGGAGTCCGAGGGGTGTTCGGCCGGCAAGGGGAGCTCTCCCTCGGACACATGATCAAACGCCTGTCCCCTACCGGAAAGTGGTGTGCTCTGGATGCCCCCCCCCCCCCCATCCCCCGAGGGGGGTGCTTATCCCGCGAGGGGAGCCCTCCTCGGGTTAAGTGAACCATCATGCCGATTCCCCTATGGAAGTGGGCACATCCAGGCACACAGTCTGCTTTGCTCTCCCCGACCCGAGTGCGTCTGTTGGGCTGAGTGTACGCCCAGGCAACTGGATCCAATGGCTCAGTCCGCCGCAGCGTGCTTCGACGATGGGTCGTACAGCCATGCCACCAGGGTGGGCGTGTTTGTAAATGTACCAGTGGATTCTCGTCGGCCTGCCACATCCATGGTATCGACCCACCAGGCCTGTCCGACCAGGGGTTGACCCTGGACGGGCACGGTCTGTGGTTTGGCCCTTGTCCTAGATGAAATCGGGCACGGGGTTTTCTGGCCAGGTACCATCGGGTTACTGGGAGAGCGGCTTCGGTCTCCAGGTGAGACCAATGGTGAAGCAGCACGAGGCAATGGAGAGCATGCAAAGCGATGGGGAAGCCATGCACGGCAATGGCCACGAAAAAAAAAAAAAAATCACCACGGAAGGAACGTGAAGAACAAGGAGGAGTGTAGTGACACTGCCCAAAGCTGCCCGGTGTTGCAGGGGTCTATTGGTGTGTTGCTTCCTTGTTTGGTAGAGTGGAGTACCAGACCCGCCAGGGGTAGGCAAACCATTCCCCCTACGGTAAGTGAGGAGCCAGCCATTTGACGAGCGGGTGTCCACGTGTACGGGTGCGAGCGCTATCCCCCCACACGGGGTTAGGCCACGGCCTTAGGTGGACGTCTGCCGACCAGCCCCGGCTGATCCAGAACTTCTGATGTGGAGAGCGGTTTTGACAGATCCTCCCTGGTTCTAGCGGGTCAAGCCTCTGATGGGGGGTGGGGGTTATTTGTAACCCATCCCAGAACTCTCTGGGGGAGACTCAGACGGCCAGTCTGTCTACTCAGTTGTCCTATACTGGTGTCTGTGGTTTGGGAGGAAGGGAGTGCCCTGCTTTGTTGGCCTCCTCTTCAAACCTACCTGGGCCCACGAATCACTCTTCTTGGTTACATCACGAAACGTAGGTTGAGCGAGGCTAGGGGGGAGGGAATTCGACGAGGTCTTTCCCTTGTCCCCCCACCAGCGGCCCACGAAAATCAAAACGGCGTGAAGAGAGGGAACGCCGAAAGCACCTGGAGTCGGCCGTCCGCACCTCCGGAGGAGGTGGACGGGGTACGGTGCGGGCATGACCGGATGGGACAGCTTTGCATCAAGGTGAGAGGTCGGCGTCCGAAGGCCAGAGGGCGGTGCGCGAGCACGTTTACACTGGCCGCGGAAGCTGTCCTGGGTAGCCCTGTATGGCGTCTGGACCTGACGGCGCACGCACTTACAACCCGCTGCTTCCTAGCCCCCGGAAGGGGAGGCGGATGTCACTCGTGGTTCATCCCAGACCACGGTGCAAACTACCTGGTTGATCCTGCCAGTAACATATGCTTGTCTCAAAGATTAAGCCATGCAGGTCTAAGTGCACACGGCCGGTACAGTGAAACTGCGAATGGCTCATTAAATCAGTTATGGTTCCTTTGATCGCTCCACACGTTACTCGGATAACTGTGGTAATTCTAGAGCTAATACATGCAAACGAGCGCTGACCCTTCGGGGGATGCGTGCATTTATCAGACCCAAAACCCATCCGGGGGGCTCGGGCCCCCCGGCCGCTTTGGTGACTCTAGATAACCTCGGGCCGATCGCGCGCCCTCCGCGGCGGCGACGTCTCATTCGAATGTCTGCCCTATCAACTTTCGATGGTACCATAGTCGGCTACCATGGTGACCACGGGTAACGGGGAATCAGGGTTCGATTCCGGAGAGGGAGCCTGAGAAACGGCTACCACATCCAAGGAAGGCAGCAGGCGCGCAAATTACCCATTCCCGACACGGGGAGGTAGTGACGAAAAATAACGATACAGGTCTCTTTCGAGGCCCTGTAATCGGAATGAGCGTATCCTAAACCCATGGGTGAGGACCCATTGGAGGGCAAGTCTGGTGCCAGCAGCCGCGGTAATTCCAGCTCCAATAGCGTATATTAAAGTTGCTGCAGTTAAAAAGCTCGTAGTTGGATGTCGGGAGTGGGCTGGCGGTCCGCCGCGAGGCGTGCCACCGCCTGTCTCAGACCCTGTCTCCCGGTGCCCCCCGGATGCCCTTGGCTGGGTGTCCGGACGGGGCTCGGAGCGTTTACTTTGAAAAAATTAGAGTGTTCAAAGCGGGCCCGCTTCTCGCCTGAATACCTGAGCTAGGAATAATGGAATAGGACTCCGGTTCTATTTTGTGGGTTTCCTGAACCAGGGCCATGATTAAGAGGGACGGCCGGGGGCATTCGTATTGCGCCGCTAGAGGTGAAATTCTTGGACCGGCGCAAGACGGACGAAAGCGAAAGCATTTGCCAAGAATGTTTTCATTAATCAAGAACGAAAGTCGGAGGTTCGAAGACGATCAGATACCGTCGTAGTTCCGACCGTAAACTATGCCGACCCGCGATCCGGCGGCGTTATTCCCATGACCCGCCGGGCAGCGTGAGGGAAACCACGAGTCTGTGGGTTCCGGGGGGAGTATGGTTGCAAAGCTGAAACTTAAAGGAATTGACGGAAGGGCACCACCAGGAGTGGAGCCTGCGGCTTAATTTGACTCAACACGGGAAACCTCACCCGGCCCGGACACGGAAAGGATTGACAGATTGATAGCTCTTTCTCGATTCTGTGGGTGGTGGTGCATGGCCGTTCTTAGTTGGTGGAGCGATTTGTCTGGTTAATTCCGATAACGAACGAGACTCCGGCATGCTAAATAGTTACGCGGCCCTCCGCGGTCGGCGTCAAACTTCTTAGAGGGACAAGTGGCGTTCAGCCACGCGAGATGGAGCAATAACAGGTCTGTGATGCCCTTAGATGTCCGGGGCTGCACGCGCGCCACAATGGTTGGATCAGCGTGTGCCTACCCTACACCGAGAGGTGCGGGTAATCCGCTGAACCCCATTCGTGATGGGGACTGGGGATTGCAATTATTCCCCATGAACGAGGAATTCCCAGTAAGCGCGGGTCATAAGCTCGCGTTGATTAAGTCCCTGCCCTTTGTACACACCGCCCGTCGCTACTACCGATCGGATGGTTTAGTGAGGTCCTCGGATCGGCCCCGCCGGGGCTCCTCGCGGGCCTTGGCGGAGCGCCGAGAAGTCGATCAAACTTGACTATCTAGAGGAAGTAAAAGTCGTAACAAGGTTTTCGTAGGTGAACCTGCGAAAGGATCATTAACGGGTAACGCTGTCCGGCGTGCCTCCTCTCCCGACCCCCTCGACTTCGCCGTCCCCCCGCGTCGGGGCCCAGGGTCGAAAGGGTCTTCGGGGTTGCTGTTACACGTGGTCGCTTGCAGGTCAGGCTGGACAGAAGGCATAAAGGAGGAGCCTAGTCCCTCCCACCCCTTCCTCGTCCTCCGCCTCTTCCTCCGCGTCGTCCTTCAGCACCCCCCCCCCGCAGGCCCCGGTATTCTCTGGGTTCCAGCGCGAGAGACGCGTCGTTCAAAAAACTCGGCGTCCCCGCTCGTCGGGCGAAGGCCGGTTTCCCCTCACCTTGCCGGCAGGAGAAGCGCCTGCGAGTCGAGCGGGTCGTACGGGTCCGTCCCGCGCCCTCCCTCTCGCTCGCACGGCCGCTGCCTCCGTCCACCGCGAGGGGTTTTCCTATTTTGTTGTCCTTGTCATTCATCCCCGTCCCCTTGCTCGCTGACGAGCGGACTTTCCGGGGGGGGTTGCGAGCGCTGCTCCTCGTGGGGCAGGCCATGGCCCTTCCTGTGTTCGTCCGCCCACCGGCGTCCTGGGGCGTGGTGGTGGTGGGTGGCGCAGCCGGTTCCCCTGCTTCTCTCTCTCAGAAAGGAGTCTCAGGGGGACCCCCGGCAGGTACCTAGGGCTTGGCCCACGCTACGTGAGTTCCACCCCTTTCGAGGGGTCGGACGGGGCGGGCGCGGAGGGCCGCGGTTCAAAGACTGACTCGTCTGCCACGTGGGGCGTGTGGGCAAAGCGCAACCCCGCGCCCGTTTCAACACTCGCAGACGGGGGCGCCTGACCGGTTGGTGAAACCTTTTAAACCTGTCTTTGTAGTCGTGGTGAAAGACCTAAACTGAGCCTGAAATAAAAGAGTACAACTCTTAGCGGTGGATCACTTGGCTCGTGCGTCGATGAAGAACGCAGCCAGCTGCGAGAACTAATGTGAATTGCAGGACACATTGATCATCGACATTTCGAACGCACATTGCGGCCCCGGGTCCATCCCGGGGCTACGCCTGTCTGAGGGTCGCTATTCCTATCTGTCGGACCTGCCTTCTCAGGCGGGACCGCGGTTGGAGGTTCGTAGGTGGGGGGGTGCCCCCTGGCCTCCGTCTTCCTAAAAGCAGACGGTTCCCGGTCGCTGTCTCGGTGAGATCCGGTCGGTGGGTTCGCTGCGGTTGAGTGCCCGTTCTCCGTGCACAAGCTTCTCCTCCCCCGCTTCGGTTCGTTTCGGTTCGTTTCGGCTCCGCTCCTGGCCTGGCCAGGAACGTGGTCCCCTGCGCCCGAGAAAGAAGCGAGCGTGGCTGCCGGTGGGTTCTCTCCGCTTTGGCTGCCCACGTTTTCGCTTCTTTTCTCACCCCCTGCGCAGGCGGATCACGGAAAGGTGTCTGTTCTGTTCCGTTACGTGCGCGAGCGGAGGGAGGTTGTTGTTACATGCGTTCCCCCCCCCCCCCCCCCGGTGGGGGGGGTGGGGGGGTCGGGGTTCGGGTGGCTCTGCCTCTGGCGTTTTCCTTACGGGCCGACCTGTCCGTGGCACGTCCGTGACGTCCCGACCTGTGTCCTCGTTAGCCCGGGTGAAAAGGGACTCGTCCCCTAACCCGGCGGTGTTCACGCTTCTGGGCAACCCTCCAGAGCGAACTCGGGAGCGACCTCAGATCAGACGAGACAACCCGCTGAATTTAAGCATATTACTAAGCGGAGGAAAAGAAACTAACAAGGATTCCCTCAGTAGCGGCGAGCGAAGAGGGAAGAGCCCAGCGCTGAATCCCCCGTCCGGGTGCGGGCGAGGGGAATTGTGGCGTATGGAAGTCTGTTTTCTTCCTGGCGCGGGCCGGGGGCCTGAGTCCTTCTGATGGAGGCTCAGCCCGTGGACGGTGTGAGGCCGGTAAATGGCCCCAGCCCCGCCAGGGTAGCGGTCTTCTCGGAGTCGGGTTGCTTGGGAAT